>NW_015114985.1:23117-29255 GCF_001443285.1 Poecilia latipinna
GTAAACAATTTCCGGCCCCCCACCAGAGAAGGGAAAAGTTATGTGGCCCTCACAGGAAAAAGTTTGGGGACCACTGACGTAGAGCTACGCCACAACTAGAGCTAATGCACACTTCCTGTCTACTTAACATCTTTTAATTCAAAAACATGGTGGGCCGCTTGTGGACTGCCTTGGCGCCCTGACCACCGGGCTTAGCAAGTGTTCTGGGGGAAAGCAATGGCATGGGCTTCCCATGTTTCATATGGGAAGCCCATATGAAACATGCACATTCTCAAAAAATGTTTTGTAGTCTCAGACAAACCATGTCTGAAGATTCTTAGTTTTCCAGGTTTTATATTCAACTGACTTTATAGACAGTCAGTTTGTTTTAAATGTTGGTTTAGAAATGTTCCTCTACCTTCATTTCCTGTGATGGTACTCTATTGTCCTCATGGAGCCAGCGAAGACCAGTGTAATTCGTGCACGTGACATTGCGGGCTAGTATACTAGATGTGCACAACGTTGGCAACACCCAACACAAGAAAGTTGAAACTGTTCAACTCTTGATGCTGTCTGGTGTCGCTGAAAAAGTATTTCACTGTTCTTAGCTCTCCCGTGTGTAACATGCTGCTGTGAACTATATAACCCTCTGCGGGAGACAGGCTTTGATGTCAAAATAGATGGTTCGATAGGTCTGCGTTATGTAGTATGTTAATATTACTGGCATTAGCCTTAAAATGTTCAGGTTAATCACCTACGCTAACGCGTTAATGTTGACAGTCCTCTGCGCCAAAAAAAAACAAAAAAACAGCTGAGGCATCCTACCCTCAAACAACTTCCACAAAAAGACCAGAATATAGCCATCTGCATATTCTAGGTGAACTGACCTATAAAGCAATTGTGTTGCACATAATGCTAGCTGAGAAATAACTGAAGTTAGCTTTAGCAAACAAGCGAGAGTAGCTCAATATAACCACATAAAATACATTTTCTTACACAAACAAAACTGCAATACAGTGTTTTTTAAAAAGTACTTACCCGGTGAAAGTCATTTTTGGTCCCGTCCTGTAGCCTGTGAACGTTCGCCTCCAGCCAGTAAATATCCCACAATGCAACTGTACATTAAAAATTTACATTACAGGTGGTAAATTCCACACGTGATCCAGCGGTCCAATCACGTCCCATATACTTTCCATATGCATTTCAGATCACAGTAAAGAGCTGTATTTTCAAAACCCAGCCACCTTACTGTATTTTCATGATGCAGTTGTTACAGCCATTTGTTGCAGTGTAGAAGTTATGCTGTAAGGGGTTTCATGCCCCTGATTGGGTCAACAGACAGGTCCTAGGTGAGGAACCATACAAAGTCTACCCTAATCTATGGTCATGAGCTTTGGGTCATGTCTGAAAGACTGAGCCATTGACCCAGATCAATGGCCTCTGGATAACAAGGTCATGTATACAAGCGGCCAAAATGAATTTTCTACATAGGGTGTATGGGCTCTCCCTTAGAGATAGGGTGAGAAGCTTGGTCAGTGTAGAAGGCTCAGTGTAGAGTCACTGCTTCTCCACATTGAGAGGAGCCAGTTGAGGTGGCTTGGGCATCTGGTCAGGATGCCTTCTGGACGCCTCCCTGGTGAGGTGTTCCGGGCATGTCCCACCGGAAAACCCAGGACACACTGGAGGGACTATGTTTCTCAGCTGGCCTGGGAACGCCTTGGGATTCCCCCAGACGAGCTGGAACAAGTGGCTGGGAAGAAGGAAGTCTGGGCCTCCATACTTATGCTGCTATCCCTTCGACCCAACTCTGGACAAGCGGAACTGGATGGAGGGATGGAGGGAGAGAAGGAGGGCATTTTTTTATTGACCAACCAACTGCTCCAACTAACCCTAACCCTAACCCTGCAAGGACCTCATCTTTACATTATACTACATGCAATGGTCCAATTTCATTTACTAAGCAGATGTAAATAAGCAGGAACAGCGTCTACAGACTAAGCAAAAACACATTAATCAGTAAAAACTGCATTCCTGGTTCCTGCTTCATCTTTTAAGATTTATAAAAATGCTTCCATTTTTACACCCCACCAAAATACTGTAATCGTGACAGTGTGGTTTTAGGGCACATTAAAACTGCTCTACTGAAGCTGCTTACGTATGCTGCTACCTGCAGACTTTGGTCACAGTGTAGATTTTCCTACCTCATCTCTATTTGATATAGTAGACCATAAAATTCTTTAAAGTCTGTAAGAATGTTTTGTTATCAGTGGCTTGGCTAAGCCACTAATTGAAGTGGTCAACCTCTAAATAGCTATTTAGAGGTTGACCTCATCTTAAAATAAGCATTCCAAATAAGCAAGAGGGTCAATCAGTTTTAACTATATGATCCCACTCAGAAGCATCATCAGGATATACAATAATTAATATCATGCATAAGCCGATGACAACCTATTGTACCTCACTTTAAAATCCATAGATTTCCTTCAACCTCTCCTCTTTTCTTTGAATCACATAATATCCTGGATGGACAATGCAATTTCTAAACTAAATAGTGGCAATACTGGGGTTATTATTATTATTATTATTATTTGAAAGCACTTTTCAAGACACTCAAGGATACCACACAGCTAAAAACCATTATTATTTTTAAGTGACATTATTGAGCAATACATATAAAGTAGCAAATGAATGTGCTGATCTATCCTAATGAATAGATCATATATCATCAAAAGCACATAAAGGCAATTACTGACCAAATATATGTTAACTTGTGAATTCATAGAAAACTTCAAAACAATCTCTAAAAAAAAATTCTAAGTTTTCTGGCATTCAGCAAATACAAATAATTTTGGTAATGCTAACTGACCTAAAATAAGAGAAGTTTGGTTTCATTTAACTTCAGACAGTTGGAAAGAAATGTGTCTTTTTATGCGATGTATGCAAATATCTGGTTTCAATTGTATCTGGAATTTTCAGAACACAAAGGTGAATTTGTCAGCCATTTCTTACTATCTGTCTAAAATTTAGGAAGGGATTTAGAAGCCGATACTGGATTTTTTTTGGTTGAGTCTATTTGAGTGTGTTTCAAATTATAGTTCCACCATAGACATGAAACCTTGACCCATAGCTTTGTCCTTTGGCTAAGGAAAGCCTAGAAGCCTGTTATGGCAATGGCTATGCCTGCCCGTTGTCAAAATTCAGTGTTTCAAAGTACTACACTCAGAATGTCAATAAAGGCATAAGACTATACTGATCTAACTGGAACACTGGAAAAAAAAAGATGATGCCTTCACTCTGAGAGCTCCAGCAGCTCTTTACAGCTGTATCTTCTATTTTATTTTGCTCTTTACTGTATCATATTCACTCTGTAACCTTACAGTTCAAACTGGTTATGGGTTTGTGAATACCTATCATGATATTGGTGTCGAGACTGAGTTGTACGAAGTTGTCTGAAGTTTACCATCCTCTTGCCTACTGCTGTGAATAGATTGCTTTATTTCCAGTCTTGATTACTTGATGTAGTGTTTGAACAGTCACCTATGTGTTCACCCTTGTTTTAGATGTTGGTGACAACTCCAGAGAAGTGGGATGTTGTGACAAGGAAAAGTGTTGGAGACGTGGCTCTCTCTCAAATTGTGCGTCTCCTGATCCTCGATGAAGTTCATCTTCTACATGAAGATCGAGGACCAGTACTAGAGAGCCTGGTGGCAAGAACTATCAGACAGGTCAGTTCCTGCTATGCATGTATCTGATGTATTGTATTCAACACTGTCACTTTACACATATGAACTTTCTGTTTGGTTTTTAGAAATATTTGCTATAAGTGCCTTGCGTTTTAATCATAATTATTCATGTGTATTTTTATGAACTATGCTGCCTGCTTTAATTGAAATAAATTTTAACGTCTAATTTTTTCCCCTTGTTACCTGAAGCCAAAAAAACCCAAAAACATAAGTCGTTGTCGTGATGTTCACTCACCGCATTGGACCAGAGCCAAGCAGGTTGAGTTTAGTGCTTTGGGATAACAGTGCATATTTTCTCACAACCAATTGCTCCTCAAAACTATCCATCCTACTATGTGGCTGAAAAGTGCCTTCTGGAAGTTGAGTAAATGGGGCTATTTTCCACATCAACAAACGCACTCAAAATTCACAAAATAGTTTTACATACAGCATGGGGCAAAACGTTCACCATGGGGTTGTGACAAGATAGGGTAGCCATGAACCTAAGAACAAAATGATGTCATTTTCATCAACCAACTTCGAGAATGAGAACCGCTTTTGGTACATCATCCAAACCGTGCTGGATGTTCATGCTATGTGAACAATCTGCTCTTGCAATTATTTATTGCTCTTTTAGTAATATAAACAAAGCTTTACTTTCCACTTCTCAGTGCTATGTATCTGCAGTAATACTGAAGCGCTGTTAATGTTTTGCAGTCAGATTTTTACTGTCTCCTTACTGCTACTAAATAAAACCAGCTCTGCTCGTCTCTCCCACTACAGTTATCTCATCTGAGTAAAAGCTTACCTGAGAAAAGAGAAGTAATACAGATGCTCTTGAATTGCCATATAACAAATTGCAATTATAGTTGAAAATAGTCAAGATGATATTTACTTTATTTCTGTCTAGCCCAATCACTTACATGGTAATGAGAAACAGAATCATTTGCTTGTGTATGTATCAGATTAGTTTTATTATTCGTTTATGTTTTGCTATGAGACTGCTGTTATACATTAGATGCATGGACCATTGAGAAATGTGCCTCAGTGGTCGATGCAACTTATCGTCGACAGCATCAATCCCAACCTACTGGCACCTTGCTTAAAAAAAGTAACGATTTCTCACGATGATGACTGGCATGTGTTTATGCTGGAGCCAGCCTGGATATTCCACATATTATAATCATCATGCAAATTTAGCCAGGCTGTCGGCTGGTGCATGTTATGTAGTCCAATATCACATTTTGATGAACTGCTGTCACATGTCAGTCTGTGGGTGTAAAGTGATAAATGGAGAAAGGGAACAGAGCTTGTGATTGATAATTTTGGAATGCATAGACAGTCAATGATTAAATCATGCATCATGTTCTTTGAATTACATTTTGATCCTATAATTTCTTCCATGTACAAAGTCCTCTATTTCTGTCCCTGACACTGAATGACATGACTCACCCTGCATCCATTTTATGAAACCCTTTTGAAAAATTGCACTGAACACCAGGGAACTTGTGTAGGTTTGAGATTAGCAAACATATCAAGATGACAGTACAGTCTGTAAGATACATTGTAAAATTTCCAGGGTTTTTTCTATAATAAATTGATTAAAATCACATAAGCTTATAGAACTTCAGAGTAAATGACATCACAATGAGAGGTCAACTATTAATATGTATTACTCTCATTTCACTTACTAGTAACTGCAATAAATGATTGTTATTGTCTCCCTCACCTGACTTGTAAACCATGAGTAGCAGCAGTATCTCATTACCATAGATTCAGCAGTATTGAAAAACCCTGAAGAGAGGTAAAATCAAGAAGCAAGTAATCATTAATAGAGCTTAAAAGCACAAGGTTGACATGTAGTTCATTAAAATAAATAATTTGACTTTGCTTTGTAGAAGTTTAGTACATATTTCTTCCACGTGTCAGGTATTAAGAAATGTGTGTAGAACAGTTGTACACTGCTGTTAAAGACAGAGTAGTGTGGAAGATAATTGAAACAGAGGGGCAGGATGGGCTGCTGGGCTGAGCAGCTACCAACACCTTTTTGGTAAGGTTAACGGCAAGGTAATTGAAAACTGGGCTGTACATGTGACCGCTGTTTACTTGGTTCACAGTCCATTTATCAGGTGGTTTAGCTGATATTACTGAAGAAGGGCTGACTGGGCTCTTTATACACCTTAACACCTCTTCAGGCTCTACTGCACTTCAGAAGTTTCAAGCATGGGGATTTTTTTTTTTTTTTTTTTTTCCCGGGGGGCGAGGGGGTGTTTGTGTTTTTTTGTGCAAAAAGATTGCACATTTTCAGCCTGGATTGTTTTTCAATAAAAATATAAATAAATACGTACATGTTAACCCTAAACAACAATTTTCAGTCAGCTTGACTGAAGATTTGAAGTCATTTGAAGCTCTACTGTTTTTATTCTCTCCCACATTA
>NW_015114985.1:33293-37081 GCF_001443285.1 Poecilia latipinna
ACAAGAAATGTAAAATATCACCTGTTTCTGAAAGACACTGCTGATAATACTTAAACCCACAACTAATTAAAAACAACAAATAAAAAAAAAAATACAATTAAAATAAATATCAATTATTTGTACTTCTGCTGCATCCAAATTAAATTATCAGTTAGTGGATCGAAATGCATGATGTAATACTGATCACATTTACAACCGGCCCATGGCATAAATAAACTAAGAATATCAATGTAGTTAAATTTGATTTAATGGTTTCAGCATAGATTAATTAAACGATTTTAAATAGATTAACATTTAAATTTACAATTTTAAGGAGCTGGCAAGTTTACTTTGTAAAAGTTCAAAGGACAATCTTCATAGTTAGATTGATGTGTTACCATAGCTAACAACCTGAAAGATTCAAAGATTAAACTAAAAGTTTTATCCTTGAGTTTTGGGTGTTTGTTCACAAATACATCTTAGTAAACTATAATTATAATTGACTGCTCAGCCAATTAAACTAGCCCCCCTCTCTCAGATTTCACTAAATGCATGCTGAAATGGATTTAGTAGTGCTCATGTTTTTAGCAGGTAGAGGAGCCCCTAAATCAAATTCTACTCAAGGCCTCCATTATTGGACCGGCCCTGCATGATGAGCTAGATCCGCAGCACTATGGATTTCTGCTGCTGGATGTGGAGGGACAAGCTGAACATTTAATTTATGTGGCTTTAGTGGCTCGTCCATTTGATGTCTATTGAGTTTTTAATAAGCGCCCCTGAGACTGTTTTGGTTGCCTGCGCTTTATGGGACGAGTTGTTCTGATTTCCATGTAGCCACACAGCAACTCCACCTGACTTTAAGAAGACAAAGCATTTGATATGCATTGTATCGCCGCAAAGAATAAAATAAAAACAAACCAACATGCTACATGACTACAAGGCGAGCATAAAAGCTCCTCCATGGACTGAATCACCGGTCCATAACGCACCGGCTAACCCTTTCACAAGGACGCAGCCCTCTGTCTCTAACACCAAACCATGTATCTGTTCACGCTGAGCTTACGTGCAGCGACTCTGTTTCCCTCCTGTACTGCCAGATCGACAGCCCTCAACTTAAAAGTGGCATCATATGAACTTCTTCGTGTGGTTTCCATGATGAGGGGGTATGAGTTTGAAGAAATTTCTCTGTTGTGCCTGCTGCTAGCGTGTGCTTGTTCTAGATGAAAATTAGCGCTTTCTTCTTTGATTTCCAATTTTGACTTCCAATGATTCACCGCCTGCTAAAGAGTCCCGTGGCGGTTGAAGAAAAATCCACAGAAAAGCCACACCGGGCCATTCCTCCCAACCACGCCTCTCCAGGTCTCACTGTCATTGCCCACGTGAGTGTTGAAGTCCCCCAGCAGAACAAGGGAGTCCCCAGGAGGGGCACTCTCCAGGACCCCCTGTAAGGACTCCAAGAAGGGTGGGTAATCTGAACTGTTGTTTGGCCCGTAAGCACAGACAACAGTCAGAACCCGTCCCCCCACGTAGGCAGAGGAAGGCTACCCTCTCGTTCACCGGGGTAAACCCCAACGTACAGGCGCCGAGATGGGGGCAACAAGTATGCCCAGTCCTGCCCGGCGCCTCTCACCATGGACAACTCCAGAGTGGAAGTACGTCCAGCTCCTCTCAAGAAGACTGGTTCCAGAACCAGAGTTGAAGTGAGGCCAACTATTTCTAGCTGGAACTTCTCAACCTCACACACAAGCTCTGGCTCCTTCTCCACCAGACAAGTGACATTCCATGTCCCAAGAGCCAGCTTCTGCAACCGAGGATTGGACCGCCAGGTCCCCCTCCCTCGGCCACCACCCATCCCACACTGCACCCGACTCCTTTGGCCCCTCTCACGGGTGGTGAGCTCATGAGAAGTAGGACCCATGTCTCCTCTTCAGGCTGAGCCCGGCCGAGCTCCATGGGAAAAGCCCAGCCACCAGGCGCTCGCCATCGTGCCCCACCTCCAGGCCTGACTCCAGGGTGGGGCCCCGGTGACCCGCATCCAGGCGAGGGAACACCAGATCCAAAGTTATTGTATGGACAATAACTTTGGATAAGGGGTCTTCAGGCTGTGCTTTGTCTGGTCCTTCACCTAGAACCTGTCTGCCTTGGGTCACCCTACCAGGGGCATAAAGCCCCAGACAGCATAGCTCCTGGGATCACTGGGACACTCAAACCCCTCCACCACGATAAGGTGGCAGCCCATAGCCTGGTCCCGCTCCTCTCCGCCCGGCTCTAGTTGTCTTTGCATTGAACTTCCTCGAAAGTGGGCAGAGATCATCAGATCAATCACATTCCTGTGGAAGCTGCCATTCCTCCTCCTGTCCCACGCATGCTTGTCAGCTGACAAGCATGCGCTTGTCAGCAAGGAAGCTGAGGAAAAGAATTACCTCAACTTTACTTTTAATTAAATCATTTTGATGTTTTTGATTGGCTAGTAAACTGGCTTGACCAGAACCCCTCGGTGTGCACTGCACTCAACACAAGGGTAAAGCAGAGAACTGGGGTAGGAATCCATCTGCAAACATCTTGTAAATGTTCCTATTCCTCAGAGGATTTTAAGGAAGTGACACATTTTTGTTTTATTTTAGGCTATTTGAAAAAAATGCAGAAGATTTCCTATTATAGATCTCTTTATGTGAATTGAAGGAACAACAGTGAGGCACACACATTTGTTTTGGGGGAGGGGAGAGGGATTGTGGCAATAGTAAATATTTTTTTTGTTTCTAACAATAAAAAGCACTACACTGATTTTGAAATGGAAGATGTTTGCTTTTAAATGCTTTTTGTGTTAAGGCATCAGTTTCTTGCATTTAGTTACAAGATGTCCACATTCTTTTCATTTATTGTATATATTATGTAGATGATATACAATATCACTTATATTGTAAGTATCAAAAGCCACAGAGGTTGCATATTTCAGTTATTTGTGTAAAAAAACTTGTCCCTGCTTATCCTCCACTTTCTGAAGAAGCTGAATATGAACAGGACGTCTTATAGACCCACCCCCACCTCTTCCATCTTTCTATCCTATTATTGAAATGCCTCACAGACTCCTGTAATTGATTGTGCTGAGGGAATTACTGAGGCTGCTACCAACCCACAAGTTCACTTCCTCAGACATATTAATATGGAAATCCCTGTAAACTGAATGAAACTTGCTCCCTTGTTATGCAAATGTTTTAGAATGGAGCCAGGTATCACATTGGTGTTCTGCTAAAAGAGTCTTGGTCTGTACCATACTGAAATTGGTGAAATTTAGTCCAACAAATTTTGCTGTGCATTTTAAGATTAATTTCCCTCTGACTCTAACCTTGAATGCTGCTTAGCTGTTGTCTTTCTTTCTCAGTGTCTGATATTTAGTCATTTCTTCATTCTGTAATTGGTGTGAAATGCAGCAATATTAGCCAGTTAAAACAGACTCCAGCAGACGTCCTGTTTCAACAAGATGTTTAGTCACTGGAACCTTCAAGACGGCAACAGGTGTGCTTAAATGACAGAGAGAGAGAGTAAAAAGGTAGGAGTGGTTTTGAGTTGATCACCTTTCAGGTTATTTCACCTTTGTTTACCTTTGCTGTGGCGCTTTACAGCGCTGTAGTTTCTGAACGTTCAGTAAGCGACAAACTTGGACTGATTACCTCATTTGTCTGTGACTATACGTCATTGACAACAAACATCAAACACGGTAAATATGTTTCATTAAGTATTTAACAGACAAATGGCGTCTGCGATAATTATGTGAAATTAAATAAATTTACTAATATTAAAAAAAAAAT
>NW_015114985.1:41208-42981 GCF_001443285.1 Poecilia latipinna
TATATATATATTTCAGAATATTACAAAATAGCTGAACCAAGCAAAGCAAAATCCAAGTGAATTATCTCACTCTGACCGAGCTCAAATACTGAGTTTCTTTAAGTGATTGTCTAGCAATGAAGCTGTTTTCTGAGCTTCCTAATTAAAGTAGAGTACTTTCTTTAATGCATATGACAATACAGGCAAGAACAATGGACATTTAAATACATGTTGCTGTTCCTTGTTGTTGAATTGTTGTAAATACTATGTAGAAATGTAGAAATCATTTCAGGAATCCTATTTTGGAAACAACAAAGGACTTCAAAACATGTTCTGTAAGTTTTTTTTGTTGGTATTTTTACTGAAATAAAGATTTCTGTAATCATATTAAAAGCATGTCCCAGATTGAGAAGACACCTGAATGTAAGATAGACCATAAAATGCATGCTGAGCATCAGAGTGAAGGTGCAGTGAAATCCTAGTCTGCCGGCAGTGATTGGTTAGTTCTTATCTTGATAGAATGCTTTGACAGGTACTGCATCACATTAAAGGCCTTACCAATCTTCCCTGTCACTTCCAGCAGGAGGCTCTTAGATAGGGCAGCCCACCATATCAACCGACACCCACGCTAGTTCTCATCCACTCACCCATGTTGATACACAATATGCTGAATCTTCCTCATTTTTCTAAGACAAAACTAAGTCAGTGTTGGAGCAAACCTGTTTATCCTCAGTTGTTAACAAAGGTGAGTATCAACAGGTTACTCTTTTACATGAACTTAACTACATCATTTGAAGGGTCAAAAAATGTAACTTTGTGCTCAACAGGAAAGAACAGCACCATTGATCAATGGCAAGATAATAAATTATATATTAAATACAGTATTTCTTCTGATCCTTTCACTATATAATTACAAACTGAATACAATCTTATATCAACAAAACAAGCTGAATACCTTATCTCTAAGCTGTGTAGCTATTTGTATGAACTTTGAGAGAAAACTGGCAAGTTGTTACCTCACCAGTTCTGACAGAGTATAGCTAGTCAGACTATACTTGAGATCCGAAATAATCAGGGAACAAGATGGAGGGATAACCAAGGTATAAATAGCTGGTTTTCAAAATACCATCAGATTTTATACATCACCCCCACAGCTAATTATAGAAAACATCTGAGAGACTTGAGATTCCTTTCTGAGGATAAGATTTAATAACTAGTTTGGAGAAGTCTGTTTCTAATGCTGAAATTGAAATGGCCATAAGCATAGCCGTAAATCCTAGGGGAGTCGCGGGGGTCCGGACCCTTCCAATCTTGGAAAAGTCTAGAATTGTTCCCCCGCCCCCCAAAGAAATCATGAAAGAAAACCTTGTACTTAAACAATATAAAAAAGGCAATAGAAACAAAGAACAAAGTAAATCTGCCATTCATCTAAGAAAAAAATAATAAATTTTTAGGTCCCCCCACTATTGTTAGAACAATGGTTCAGTCCAAAGTGTAGGAGGAGCAACAGCAGCACTGCTGAATGACACAGGCTCCGTTAGAGCCAGTGTTCTGACTATCTGTCATACCCATAAATCCAGCATACCTTATGGTAATGCACATGCGCACATCGATGTTACGTCACATACTGCTTACTCAGCAGATTTCTTAGAAATCCATCATACCTGTGCGTTATGTTTCTCAGAAGTTTACGATAAATGTTATTTAATTAAGCTGCTATGTTAATCAATCATATTAACATAAATGACTTTTGTTGTTTCCAACATCGTTACCAAACTGTAAACAAGACATTAG
>NW_015114985.1:48332-49610 GCF_001443285.1 Poecilia latipinna
ATCGGTATCGGTGATCGGCCCTCATGGGTGATCGGTATCGGTATCGGCAGGAAAAAACCTGATCGGCACATCTCTACTGACAACTATAGTGAGTAATCTCTAACATTAATATGATCATACCGCATGTACTCATGTGTACATATGTATTATTGTTATTAAGAGTGAGCTAAGAAAATGTATGTCTGTATCAAACAAGTAGCCCTTCGTGTTACTCTGTACCCATGAAGTAGCTCCCAGTCTCAAAAAGGTTGGTGACCCCTGCCTTATGGTAATGTGCACGCGCACATCAATGTCACGTACTGCTTACTCAGCACATTTCTTATAAATCCGTCATACCTATGTTTTATTTCTCAGATGTTTACTGTAAATTTTATTAAATTAAGCTGCTATGTTAATCAAACATATTAACATAAATGACTTTTGCTGTTTCCAATATCGTTACCATACTGTAAACAAGACACCTCTTTCTGGACACTGCGTGGAAATAACTAGGTTTTTCTTAAAATCCTATTTTTTTTTTCCTGTAAACTTCTGAGTAAAACACACAAAATTAAACTTCTACAGGTATGACAGATTTATAAGAAACGTAACATCGATGTGCACATGCGCATTACCACAAAGCATGCTGGATTTAAGAGGTATGACAGATAGAACACCGGTGAAGTGAGGAGCTGGCTGTTGTTGTGGTTCTGCAGCACAAACAAAAAAAACCCAGTAAGTAAATACTTTAAGCAGAAGACATGTAACACATTTTATTTACTTTGAATGCTCAATAGGAAGAAATACATTGACAATAAAAATCAGTCCAGAGTTTATTTCATTACTTTGGCTGAATCATGATAAACTGCCACCTTATACTTTGGAAATCAAAACTAGCTAAACTGCTACATTGCTTTCATAGACTTAGCTCCTTTTTCTGTCAAAGGTAGCTAATATTTCATTTATATTTAGCTCTCTAACTCTTACTTTAATAAGAAGAGTTTGAAATGGGATGGAGCGACTGAGTGTTACCACTAGCCGACTCTGTATGGGAGCCAAGAGCAGAGGAACTATTGCAGCCGACAGGAAAACAAAGTAAAGTATGTCTTTATTTCTTACCATCTTGAAGTTAGAGTCGTTAAAACCACAAAATAAAATCTGAATATTTTTCTAGAAAACTCATAGCTTAAACCTTTAAGTTCAAGTTGTGATACTTCCCAAATATTCAATTCCTACATATTTATAGGTTCTCAGCCATCCAGGACATGAACCCTCCCCACTTTCCCCCAGTCCCTTCCC
>NW_015114985.1:55712-56521 GCF_001443285.1 Poecilia latipinna
AGCATCTCTGGGAGCTCCTTCAAGACTGTTGGAAGACCATTTCAGGTGACTACCTCTTGAAGCTCATCAAGAGAATGCCAAGAGTGTGCGAAGCAGTAATTAAAGCAAAAGGTGGCTACTTTGAAGAACCTAGAATATAAGACATATTTTCAGTTGTTTCACACATTTTTGTTAAGTATATAATTCCACATGTGTTAATTCATAGTTTTGATGCCTTCANTCAACTCAAAACCACTCGCACCTGTTTACTCTCTCTCTTTGTCATTTAAGCATAACCGTTGCCGTGGCAACCGCCTGCGCTCCGCAAGCCAAGCAGAGATTAGTTTAAAAACATAACATTCAGTCTGTTACGATATTAGGTTTTCAGGCTTTATATTTATTTTGCGATTATTAATAAGCGCTCCGCAAAGACAGCCGTGGTTGATAAGTTAATTTTAAACTCCTGCTCTACTAGTTATTTTGGTATGGAACCGAAACGCACAGAATTGGGGAATAAAGCGATTTATTAACTGATTAAGTCGTTTTTTTGATTGCTCTTGATAAATTAATCAGTCACGGCTGATTAGTGGGTGAACTTACAGCTGCACAGTGAACCCAATGATTTTTTACTGCAGACAGCCACTCCCCTCTCTTGCAGGTACTGCGTACCCCCGCTAAATCTTTTAGGGGTATGCAGTACCTGACTGTACCCGCCTACTTTCACCTCTGGTTATGACACAGAAAGTATCATAAAATTGTCTCCTTGTATGTGGAAGTTATTTCACCTCAATGTTTTATGGCGAATGGTCGGATTTTAGATTTGGTCGTAC
>NW_015114985.1:62853-65070 GCF_001443285.1 Poecilia latipinna
GATGAGCATCAGTCCAAGATGCTTTGGTTTCTCAGTGTCTTATCATGTATAAGTTAAAACATTTTCAAAAAGTCCAAAAAGTCCATTTATTTGGCAGAACCATAATAATAAACTGTAAAATTACAATATTGCAGCTCTATTTTTTTTATTTATTTTTTTTATTTTGTGCACAAATTCTGATTGCTTATATGAACAAAACTTCCTTCAGCATTTGTCTACTCTTGTTTTTATCAAAGGTATCTTATTGGTTGATATCAACTGTTTGTGCAGAGACAATCTTCCATTCCAAACTTGCTTATCCATGACCTTGATTATCTTGCTTTATGCACTGGATGCATTCATGTTGGAACAGGAAGGGCCATTCCCTAGTGACACTTCAGAGTCAGGAGCTTAAACCCCTTTTGGTATGGGGAAGCATTAAGAATAATAATACATTTTATTTGGAGACGTCTTTATTGGCACTCAATGACACCATAAAAATACACAAAATTAATTCAAAGAAACAATATTAAAATTATAAAATTACATTAAGAACACTGGAAGTAAGGAACCAAGGCTAAATCCTGAAGAAACATGCCCACATCATCATACTTAAAGTCCAAACAAAGAGCAGCTCTGGCAGGAGTTTGTTCTGTAACCAGTAAATTGCCAATTCAAAGCCCTGACATGTCTGTCTCAGTTGTTGTGTCCTTGGGCAAGACACTTCACCCATCTTGCCACCTGGTGAGGGCCAGAGGGCCTGGTGGCTCAGGGCAGCTGTGGTTAGGGTGTAGTAGCAACAGATACTACATTGTAAATGTGTGTGTGAATGGGTGAATGACTGAATGTACTGTGAAGCAGTTTGGGATTCATTGCATCAGAGAAAGCACCAGGGCTGACTTGCTCGTTTCACTTTTGATGTTTTTTAGGATGCAGAGGAATACGCTGAGCTACCGGTCAGACACAACGAGGACCAGCTCAACAGCCAGCTAGCTCAGCAGCTCCCTCTGCAGGTCAACCCCCGCTCCTTTGACAGTGCACACACCAAGACTCATCTTTTGCTGCAAGCACACTTCAGCCACACCCAACTCCCATGTAGTGACTACACAACTGATACAAAAACAATTTTGGACAACGCCATTCGAATCTGTCAGGTAACTCATTATAGTGCTTTGACCCCAAGCACTGTTATTTATCTCAGGATTATAAATTTGTTTCCACTTTTTGGACACCACAGCAACTCTATTAAAAACAATTTGTTTGGTCAAGATAAATGTACCAATCTTTACTAGCCAATCAAAATATGTTTTTTGTCTTCATCTGAACCGTAGCCAATCTCCAGTCTGATTGGTCTGGTGAAATGAGAGGTGTTTCTAATTTAAAGGAGCCAGCATGGCTGGAGAAGTAAATGTGTAGAAAAATACAGTGGTATTTAGAATGCTCTAGATCAGTGCATCGAGTTAATTGCGCAGCAGGGGCCTGATTGCTTATATGAACAAAACATCAACTTGAAAAAACAGCCTAGAATTCTTAGTTTATTAGCCTGTGTTTAAAGTTTTTATACCTCTGGCATATTTTGATTTAAGCCAGGGGGCTTGAAATGAAATAAGTGGAGTTTACTTTAAAAGCATATACAAACTTGCTTAAACAAATTGTTTTCAAAACTGTACTGATTGAGCAACAATAACTTTTGCAATTTTAGTAAACATAATTTAAGTTAATTTAATTAATCTGAGTATGTTGTATTTGCTTAAACAATGACCAAAACATAATTTTTTTTTCCCCCTAGAAATTAGATACATAAAAAGAAAACAACTTCATTGAAACAGTTCCTTACTTTTTATTTGTTTCTCTGCTGAACTTTGACAGAAAATATAGAAACCAAAATATTGGTTTAATATAATTTAGACAAAGAAATAACTAATGACAAAAAATGAGTCAATTTTGGGAGGTGGCACCTAAGGCAGACTAGGGTGGTCATGAAAATAAACATACAACTCGGTCATGGTGAGTAGTAGTTCTGTGTGCTGTTAAATCTCATAAACTAGCTGATAGAGTTGTTGATGAACTGACTGCATAGATGAAGCTTTAGAGTCTACCTTAAGCAGGCGCGTGCAGAGGGAGAGGCTGGTGGGGGCTTGAGCACGTACCCCTTTTGTTCCTTGCCCCCAAGAGCCCTTTTGGTCAAATTTTTATTTTTTTTTTTGTATTATTATTTTCTAAGCCCTCTTCTGACAC
>NW_015114985.1:69396-70090 GCF_001443285.1 Poecilia latipinna
TTCTTAACTATCGATTCGGTATTTTCATCATACAGACATTAGGCTGTTGTTGTTGTGCTGTTAGCTTAGCTGCTAGCTAACGACTTTGCTAGCAAAGCTAGATAACAAAAAGCTTCTTTGTACAGTTAATGATATCAGTCATTCTCCAGTATCGCTTATGCAATAGGGGCACATCGCCCGTCCAAAACCGATCATCTCCATAATGGATATATGTTCGAACTTCTAATTTCCTTTGCTGCATAATGTACATTGCATTTATTCTGGCGTTAGGTTAATGTACCTTGAAGGAGAATAGCACTTAAATAAAAGTCCAACAAGGATATTCATTTAGAATTAAAAATAACTCACCCTGAATTACCATGATAGATATAATGTATGTAATAAAAGTGTGTCATTAATGAAGGGGGAAAAACTCAATCCAGACTTTAAGTTTAGGGTCTGGTTCACAGAGTATGAAGTTATTTTTTTTCTCCCACCAATTATTCAATGAATATAAATAAATAAATAAATAAACTAACCTCAGTTAAGTAAAATAAAATTGTAATCAAAACTTTTGGAATTGAATTGATTTCTTTTTTTAAAACAAGTTTTGTTTAAAAAAAAGAAATCATTACAATTCCAAAGGTTTTGTTTACAATTTTATTTTACTTAACTGAGGTTAGTTTTTTTTTTTTTTTTTTTTTTTTTTTTTTTT
>NW_015114985.1:73214-80190 GCF_001443285.1 Poecilia latipinna
TTTTTTTTGTTTGTTTGTTTTTTTGTTGTTCTTGTGCACCTGCCCCTGTAGTGGTCTCTGCACGGCCCTGACCTTAAGCATCTAAAAACTATTTTTTGTGACAAATAAAAAGGTGGTTTAATTAGTTGCAGCTGGTGGTGGTAAAATGTATTGTGGGTTACCTTGTTGGCCAGTCAAATACTTAACTGTTTTACATGGACTCAAGTTAAAAAGAATAACTTATTAAACATTTCTTATCCAAAAGTTAATTCAACTTATTTAAGATGAGTACAAACAATACGTTGAGGAGAGTAACAGTAATAGCAGTAACGTTATGGTCACTTGAAATCTTAAACAATATTTTGTTTACAGCGTGTTCAAAAGACCTTTCATTTTAGATATAAAGTCAAACAAAATTGAGTCAGTGGAACAAAATTGCCCCAAAACTTATGCTGCCCTTAAAGAAACTGTGTTATTAATTCACAAATTTATTTCTGAGTTTAATTGATCAACAGAAATAAGTGACCATAGCTTTGTTTGTAAATTTAACTTATTGATCTTGTTTTTAGTTGATCAATAAGTACATCTTATTAAGATTAACTGATAGGATTCTGTTCTTCTGGTATTGACATCATCTCTGCTGCTCAAATGGAAATCAATTTAAAATTAAAGAAAGTTTTGGAGGTGATCTTTTGGTCAAGTTCTCAAAATCAGCCACAGATATTCCAAACTGGTTGTTTAACCCTTGCTGTGTGATATGATGTATAGCTAACATAGCTTCTCTTTGCTTGAAAATCTGTAAGCTTTTTTCCACAGCTTGCATGTATGTTTTTAGTGTGTAAATTCAGACATGTGCTTGTGATTTTCCCTTTAGTGCAAGTGGCTGGTGTGGGTGAGCTTGTTGCTGCACAGTCCTGTTGCTATTGTTTACTGCTGTGGCTCTGCTCATCACTGTGTTATTCTTAGGTAGAACTGAAAGAACAGTAGTGCTGTACATTGAATTGACCAGTCCAACTTATCTGGATACTCATCACAATAAACTACAGAATCCCAGGTGACTGTTATTATTGACATCTTTAACACTTGGTCCAGAAAACTTCTATTTGTTGACTAAAGCTGCTGATGACTGGAACTTGTAGAGAGTGGAAGCTGCCGTCAGCTCACACTTGGTACTGATTCTGTCACAGAGGGATGTGGTCATCTTTTTCCAGTTCTCTCCAGTAACTCTTTGCAGACTCAGACATGGTGGATCACCACAGTAGTGCAATATTTTATTTAGTTACAGGTGTTTACTGGTTAATCATTTCTGTCTGATTTTATGTTTCCAAAAGCCCCTGCTCTGTATTGCAGATGTCACAGTCCAGCACACAGACACTTTGACTATGCAGACTGTTTTTTCTTGTCTTAATTAAATCCAGACATGAATTTTCCTCATGCTTTATCATCAATAACATAAAAATGTCTGGAATATTTTAGTGTATTCTCCAATATAATCAATGCAGTATGGATACTTGACACAAGCATAACATATAAAACCAATAAAACAGATAAACAATTCTTCCTAATCTCTCAGAGCAGTAGATAAAAAAAATTAATAGAAAGGTATACAAGAGATTAAATATAAGTAAAATGCTGATGCATTCAAAAGAGACCTTAAGGTCTACAGAACTTTAACACCTTCATTAGCTAATGAAGGTGTTAAAAATTGAGGATCCTCACTGCTAAAGAACAAAACAGACACAAACACAGAGCCACACTGAATTCTGGGACCTACAATAAAATGGAAGGAGTCAGAATATCAATGACAGTACTACACACATGGGCAAAATTGTTGGTTCCCCTCAGTTAATGAAAAAATAACCCACAATGATCACAGAAATAACTTGAATCTGACAGAGGTAATAATGAATAAACATTCTATGAAAATGAACAAATTAAAGTCAAGCATGGCTTTTCAAACATGCTTCTACAGAATTATTTAAAAAAATAAACTCATGAAACAGCCCTGGATACCATTCTTTTTGATGGTACCCTTAACTTCATATTTTGTTGCACAACCTTTTGAGGCAATCACTGCAATCAAACATTCATATAACTGTCCATGAGACTTCTGAACCTCTCAGCAGGTATTTTATCCCACTCATGAGCAAACTGCTCCAGTTGTCTCAAGTTTGAAGCCTTTTCCAGACGATATGTTTCAGCTCCTTCCAAAGATGCACAATAGGACTCCTACCATTCATTTTATCCATCTCTTTGTTTTGTCATGGATTTTCCTCATGTTGCCACGTCCAAGGAGGTTGGCTACAGTCCCATGGATCTTAAATTTCTGAATAATATGTACAACTGTAGTCACAGTCCAAGCTGCTTGGAGATGGTCTTATAACCTGTACTTTTAACTGCTTGTCTCTAGTTTTCTTTCTAATCTCCTGATTTTATTGTTGGTCCCAGAATCCTTCGCTTCCTCTTTATGCTTCTCAATGAGTTTAGCAGTTGTATGAATGATCTAATTGTCTGACTGTTGATTGCAGCAATCCACATTATTAGCAGAAATAGAGGGCCCAAAAACCAAATTTTGCTTAGGGCCCCATGGAGGCTTGGGCTGGCTCTGATCATTTTTGTCCAGGCTTGTTTCATGGGTTTATTTTTTTTTAAAAATAATCTGTTAAACCATATCTGAAAAGCCATGTCTGACTTTCATTTGTTCATTTTCATATAACCTGGCTCCCATTGGTTGTTTCTAGATAACACTGTGAAATGGCAGAGGAGCTCGATTTTGTATTCATTATTACCTCTGTGACCATGTGTATATGTCACTTGACCTGATTAGAAAATAACAATAATTCCTTTTAAAGGTGCTGTGTGTAACTTTTAGAAATTTTTTTTTACATATTTGTTAAAACTGTTGCTATATTGTGAAAGTATAATATGAGAGAAAAAAAAATATATGAACAGATCAATCTCCTTCACTCTGAGCTGCTAATCCTGTCTGAAGAAATGCACCACTTCTGAGTCATCCTGCCTAAGAACAACCATTGTCCTCCTGGCTGATGGGCTAAATGTGCACATTGCACATGGTGAGCAGCTGTGAAGTGGTGATTGACAGCACTAAGATTCTCCTACTGGCTCCCATTGGTTGTTTCTAGATAACGCTATGAAATGGCAGAGGAGCTTGATTTTTTATTTTTTATTTTCCCATAGATCTGTTTCTTACCATACTGTCACAACACAGTGATGACTTCAACAAATATATACAATTTTTTTAATGAAAGTTACATATTGCAGCTTTAAGAATTTCATCTGAATCCTTACAAATATTTTAAAGCTTTGTTGCATAAAGTTATCAATCCCATATCCATTTTAGTTGCTCTTCACTTCTGTCCAGAGCTCCTCCATAAAATCCTTTTCTTCTTACAGTTTCTCACTTTTTCTGCATGGGCGAAGCGAGGCGAAATGAGAAGCTCTGTATTTAAACCTGTTGCTGTCAGACCTTACTTTCATTTCATTATGCTTTGCTTTAACAGTAATTCATTTGTACTGCATTAGCATTTTGATTGCCATGAACCTCCTTCTCTATGCAGCTTGAGTCATTTTACCCTCAAGAAATGACTTAAATTAATGTTGTTTGTTTAAGATCAACTCAAAGAACTGGGATCTGATTCAGCTTGAACATATCCTGCTCTGCTCTATTTTAGTGTTTCTTCGACTTCTTGTTTTCTCCTGTTACTTCATGTTGAAAGTGCATTCTGTCAGAGCCCCTCTCTAGCAAAATCCATAATGTCTTATCCACAATCTTCCTCATTGTTAATGAATGAACTGCCTGCTGTTAATGTTTTTTCCACGTTTATACTACATCACACATGAAATTATCATAAAAATAATAAAAAAAATCTTATTTGTGAAGTTACTTTGTGCTATACAATTACAGTAGAAAACCAAAATGTATAAAATTAACATGCTACAATACTACAGTTGAAACCAGATATTAATATACACCAACTAAAAATCACACACACATTTCTTTCTCTGTCTGAAGATTAAGGAGAGCCATTTCAGATACAATTAAATTAATAAATAACTGGCTTTTTCATTCTTATTTGTATTTATCTATTTATTTATTTACAGTATGCATTTATTTGTTTTATTTATTTATTTGTTTATTATTTTACTTATGTTCCCACATTTATTTCTCCCTGTGCTGTTTCCATTTCCTTATTCATTTCTGCTTCATTGTGATAATGAAGAGGGGCGTTGTCTTCATGCTACTTGGCTTCAAGAAAGATGGCGACCTACGACCAGCTTATCAATGAGCTGAAGCTTAGCAACTTTATTAGAAAATAGTGTTGTAACTATTGACTTTATTTTTCGTGTGGACGCTCATTTCTGGACTCTCACCTCTGAATGAAGAACAAATGTGTGTTAATCAAAAATTCACCAGACATAGACTTTAAGCTTTTTTTTTTAAACAAAACAGCTTTATTTTTTGTTAAAGCTGGTAAGTGTTTTTATTGAAAGAAACTGATTTTGCCTGAAAAAAATTCACCTATGTGAAATGTCTTTTTGTCCTTAAAATACCAAAATTTCTACTATGTCTTTTTATATTATTTTTTTAGATATTAAATGATTGATAATTTAATCAGATACTAAGTAGTTGAGTAGACTTTTNACGAAATACTTTATTATTCNTACTTGAGTAATTTTTTTGGATGGCTACTTTTTACTTTCACTAGAGTAAAAACATGTTGAAGTAGTACTACTCTTACTTGAGTACAATTTTGGGTACTCTGCCCACCTCTGAAGAACAGTAATCAAATGTGGAAGCACATATGCAGACCAAAAACATAGGAGTACTAATGTGGACAAGTTTTATGCCCACAAAGAACTACTTAAATTAATAGTTATATTTACTTTATATGCATACAAACATGTTTATCATTGACAGACATACACAATAACTGAAATAACTGTGTAAATTTAAATACAGATACGTACAGTCATTTAAAAAATTATGCCATCCTAGTTTTCTTCAAATTCCTTCTTCATTTTAATGTTTGGTACAACAATTTTCTATGTCTTCATGACTGTATAGGCATACCTGCACACTGCTCACCTTAACAGTGTGCGTGTCTGCACATCAGTGGTGTTGAATGTGCATCTGTGGATGTCAGGGTGGCCTCTCATGCAGATCTCCGAGGCTTGCCATTCTCATTCTCTCAGCTCAGCAAAAACAACTCATTCGTCGATGCTCCACAGAGTTGCCTTTGGGTATTGCTGTTCTCTTATGATGTACAGAAAGGTCTGCACTTCATAGTTCCACCTCAGCTAGTAGCTTCAGAGGACTCCCGAAGATGCAATTGGAAGCCAACTTCATCTGCCGCTTTGTCCAAACTATGAAAAACCTGACGGTGAATCTCTGAGTCCGTTAGAGCCTCTACCTGAAACACGTTCTGTCTGAGCGTCCACACAGAAAATAACAGTCTTTAGTTATAACACTATTTTCTAAAATAAAAATTGCTAGGCTTCAGCTCGGCAAGCTGGTGGTAGGTCGCCATCTTTCTTGAAGGCAAGATGGCTGAAGCCATCTTTCCAAATACACTGCGCCTCCTCATTATCATAATGAAGAGGGGTGGAGAGATGGGAAAAGGACAGACAGAAATAAATGTGGGAATGGATAAAAAAATTAAATTATAAATAAATGTATCAATAAATGAAATAATAAATGCATATAAATAAGAATAAAGAAGCAAATTATTTATTTAATTTTAGTTAAAATGGCTCTCCATAGAAGTTCAACCAAACCAAACATTTCTTGTATTAAGTTAGCTAGAATTACCTAAATTATTTCTTTTTGCTAATTGCCAGAAAAAATAGTGACATTTTTTAGAGATTTTTTTGTATACCTTTCTTTGAATTCCTAAGTTTACATACATTTGGTCACCATCAGGGATAACTATCATTTAAAATGTATGATTTTGTGTTTCCTTCCACAAACTTCTGATAGATTAACCTACACATCTGAGTTAATTGGAAGGACCTGAAACACACTGCCTTCTTGTTTGACATGATGTGAAAGTTAAAAGAAATCAGTAAAGACTTGAAGAAGAGAATTGTGCAGCTGCACAAGTCTGGTTCTTTCTTGGGAACAATTTACTGATGTTTAAAGGTTCATCTGTTCTAACAGTTATATGCAAGTATGGGAATGTCCAATCATCATAACATTTAAGAAAGGGATGGGATCTCTCTCTTAAAGAGCATGTGTTTTGGTCAAAAATGTGCAGATTGACCCCAAAGCAAAAGCCTTAGACCATGTAAAGATCCTGCTGAAGCTGGTCAGACTGTCATTATCCACCGTCAAACTGTCCTGTACTAACATGGGCTGAAAGGCCACTCAGCCAGGAAGAAGCCTTTACTTCAAAAGAAACATAAAAAGCCAGACTGCGGTTTGCAGATATACACAAGGACAAAGATCTTACTTTCCAGAGACATCTCCTATGGTCTGATGAAACTAAAGTGGAACTGTTTGGATTAATGACCATTGTTACATTTGGAGGAAACATGGGAATGCTTGTATCACCCTAACTGTGAAGTATGGGGGTGGAAGTATCATGTTATGGGGTTGTTTTTGCTGCATGAGGAACTGGTATATTTTATAAAATATAGACGGTATCATGAGGAAAGAATATTATGTTGAAGTATTGAAGCACCATCTAAAGACAACAGCCAGGAAGTTAAATCTTGGACAGAGATGGGTCTTGCGAATGGACATTAACCCCAAGATTGCAGTCAAAGTGGAGACAAAGTAGGTAGGGACCACAAAGGGAATTTTTTTGTTATGGCCATCACAAAAGTCTTTCAAATTTCATTTATGTTTTACCTTTTTTTGGTGTTATCAGTCATGACAATGCTGGCAACACCATTGTCAGCATTGACAATGCAAAGTACTGGGTTTGCCTTTCAACCCAGTACTTTCTTGGTTGCCTTGCAACAAGAAAGTACTGGG
>NW_015114985.1:84510-86898 GCF_001443285.1 Poecilia latipinna
TAGACTTCCAGGGGAAAGTTGTGTTTCCCCTGGAAGTCTAACTTCCAGGGGAAGTTAGACTTCCCCTGGTCTAATGTGGAGACATGCAGTTAGGGAGGCAAGGTTCTGAAATGTTAAAATCACAGCATATGTTTTCATTACCCTCTTGATAAGTCTGGAATAAAATAACTTCTAAAATACAGTTTAGATGCAGCCTTATAGAAACCTTGAGTTTACAATATTTGTGAGTGATCTGAGTTTTTAAAACTGACATTTTAAAGATGGTTGTCTGTTTCTAGTTGTCCGACTTGATCAGTGACATGACCAAAACTTTTGTTACACTGGGTTTAGGAAAAACTCTATAGAGAAGGATTCTGACAGATTCCTGCATTTTAAAGAAACTTGGTCTAGAACAACAGATTGATTCCTCTGTTGGAATAGGCAGGGCTCCTTCATAGTCTGGAACGGCATGGAATTCAATTTCAGTGTTTTCCAGGTCTGATAAAATATGAGAAATAAAAGAATATGTCAAAGTTTACAAGACTTTTGTCTCTAACCCATTCTCTAAATGTGTCCTTCCGTCTACCCTTCCTTATTTTGGTGTATTCTTTCCTCATATGCTTCCTCTACACTACAGGAAATATTGCCATATTTTCCATCCTCACATCCCTTCAATATTTTTCTACTTTTCCGCTTTTCTCCATTTGTCCTTCTATTCTTTCTTTCTTATTTTCTTGTCTTCTTTATTTATTTCATTCATTCATTTTATGCTTCCATCCATTAAGTTCATCCTTCTCATTCGCCCTTTCTTCCTTCCATTTTGCAATCTTTTTCATTTCTTTCTTTCTTCCTTTTGTCAAAACTTGTTTCCTTGTGTTCTTTCTTTCCTTAGCTGTATTTGTCCTTCATTTTTCACTACTTTCTTTCCTCGCTTTTGTACTTCTATTCCTTCTGTCTATTCTCGTTTTTGTCCCACATCCATGTCCTGCCAGTCAAACACATACATGTCATACATAGATTCATATGTTAGCATTACATATTTTTAAATGACCTTGAAGGACTTAGAAGTGTAAATCGCTGAGTCAAAATAAGTCTGACAATTTTCCATGAATAAAGTCCAGGAACCTAGTTAGAGCCCCTGATTAGACCACTTTTTCAGTTATTATATACACCAACAACTTATTAATTCCATTTTGATTACAAATGTTTCAGAATTCTCAATAAGCAACTCCTTAGAGTGATATTTAAATATGTGTGTATCCCAGAGACTCTTTATATCCACATAAATCTGTTACATGATCCCTGAGGAGCTAAGAGTAATAAATGTATTGTAGTATTTAAACATAATCCTTTCCTCAGAAGCTTGTCTCCTCCAAGGAAAGCAAGTCATGGACAATTTTCAGACCCTCACTACTTTTAGATACATATTCTCTCTTCTAATAAATATTTGATGTCATTTCTTTTTTGCAATGTTTAAAGCACTACATCAAAACTAGTTTTGGTACCAACATTACATGATGGAAGTTTCACACCTAAAACTTGCAATTGAAGATTTCTTCAGTTTAATTCAATGACTCAATTTTTTCTGTTTATACAAACATCTTCCAGGAAATGGGCAGGTATCAAAGGAAAGAGTGATGCTGAAGGCTTCTGTGGGCCTGTTGAGGGACTCCCAGAACTTATTGCTGCCTGCGGTGGAAAAGAAAGTGTTTTTTCTGCTGTTGTTAACCAGGAGTTTCAGCCAAATCAAATACTGCAGGTAAGCTCACATCAAAAGAAGCTATTTGGTTAAAATTCAGTTCAACAGCTTTAAAAACATTATTGTTCTGACATTGTGCACACCTACCCATAATTTCATGAGAGCGGGGACCATGAGCAGTCCTGCCACTGTGGTCCCTGATGCCTCTCAAACCTCCAATTACAACTCCACTCTGAGAGCTAATGGATGCTGTAATGAGGAAGCCAGGTACAGCAACAGGCCCTGTGACTTCACCAAATCAGCAGGAGTCCTCTCCTTCCCCACCTTCACATCCGTTGCCTTGCTGAGTGGCAGGCTCTTTAATTGAATAATTAGATGTGGTGCAGTGTTCCTGTCTGACTTGCTCTTGGAGAGTAATCCTCAAATAAATAGCTTTTCTTTGCTGAATTTCAGAGGTGTCTTCTCACATAGACCTCAACAAACTCCTTTATCCTTTCCATATTTTTTCTTTGTTGTTGTCTTTATGTAGTTTTTTGTATCACACTGTCTTTTTTTCTTGATGTGTTTTTTAAGATTGCCCTCAGAATCCCTTACAAAACAGGGAGAAGCATGTGTGATGGTAGATACAGTACACTGGATGTCATTTAGCACAGTGGTCCCCAACCTTTTTATTACCACGGACAGGTCAAGACTTGGAAAATTTTGCTGCG
>NW_015114985.1:91613-94187 GCF_001443285.1 Poecilia latipinna
ATATTCACATATGAAAACATAAAAAATAAAAGAAAGGAGTTGACTGAAGTGTTGTTAGGCTCTGATCCAGTTTTTTTTTTTTTTTTTTTACTGAATATCTCCTTTGGAAGTCCTTGGGGGTCACAGTGCATTCCTTCTGACCTTCTGTTCCAGAGTGAGCTAGAGGAGTGTTTTCCAACCACTGTGCCGCAGCACACTAGTGTACCATGAGTGATCGTCATGTGTGCCGTGGAAATTATCCAATTTCACCTAACGTATTTTCCGGACTATAAGCTGCTACTTTTTTCCTACACTTTGAACATGCGGCTTTTCTGTGAATTTTTCAACCACCAGGGGGCTCTTTAGCAGGAAGTGAATCATTGGAAGTCAAAGTTAGAAATCAAAGAAGAACGCGCTAATTTTCATTTAGAACAAGCACATGCTAGCAGCAGGCACAACGGAGAAATGTTTTCAAACTCATATGATGCAGCTTCTAAGTTGAGGAGTTTCGATCTGGCAGTACAGGAGGGAAATAAAGGCGCTGCACGTAAACTCGGCATGAACAAAACCGGATTTGGAGACGGAGAACTGCATCATTATTAGCAGTTATTAATTATGCAATTAGGACGCAGCCCTCTGCTGCCCTCTGCTGGGTCCTTATGGAAAACCGAGAGCGGCAGAGATTCCAGCAGTCTGTCGCCCGGTGCGGCTGATTTATGCAAGTTTCCACGGGCGGGTGTGGTGGGTTTCAAACAAATTTGAAGGTACGGTTAGTATGGTGCGCTCATAGTCCGGAAAATACGATAACTGGTCTTAAAAGATTTTTTGAAAACGAATTAATTATCTGCAAATAATGCCGTCTTTGAGTGTCTTTGCTGTAGTAGTGACTAGTGGCGTAATCATGTAATTTTATTATCACTAGATGGCAGTAGGTACAGAACATTTTACATTAAAACAAGAGAATTAGTGATACATGAATGTTACTACATTCATGCATCACACATGACTGTGTGATGCATGAATGTATCACTAATACATTCATGCAAAAAAAATTGCAGTTTTTTTTTCAACTGCAATTTGAAAAAAAAAAAGTAAAATATGACAAAAATATTTTTTTGTGTTTATTTGATTCCTATTCAAGGCACTTTGATAATAATGACAATATATGTAATATAGGCGACTACAGAGTATCTTTGTTTACATTTTTGGTTGGTGGTGTGCCTTGTGATTTTTTCAATTAAAACAATGTGCCTTGGCTCAAAATAGGTTGAAAAACACTGTGTATCCCTTGAGAGAGAACTGATATCAGGATTTCCCTCCTGATAACCTTTGTCACCCAATAAGTGGGAGATGATGTACATAGATGGATAAATAAACAGTGACTAAAATCATTTCCCTTTTCTCCATTTTTTTTCTTTTTTACCCCAGCAAGTTAATTTTGAACAGTGTAACTTCAGCTTGACTTAACTTGCAGTGTCTACTATCATTCCTGTCTTTCCACCTTTCTGCCTGCTGCCAGGCATGGTCCTTCCTGAGCCACCTCCCAGTGCTGGAGGTCCAGATGAGTGTGAAGGGATGGTGGGAGCAGAGCCAGGAGCAGATGGAGCGCCCTCTCACTGGAAGGGGCACTAACTTGAGAGAGGAGAGCAGATGGCTGGATGTCCATGCTGACCAGGAGTACGTTCTACAGGTGTCACTGCGTCGACTCAATCTGGGTCAGCACAGGGTAAGTGTCATGTTTCAAGAGATGTAGCATAGAAATTCAAACATCTACCTTTGAAAGAGTGACATAGTTCAACATGTTTTGACATTACATTGTTTTTGGTTTAAGTCACAAGTGCTGTGACACTCTTTGAGAGCAACAACTATAACAGTGCTCAGAAAGTTTAACTTATGATAAAAAAAAGAAAGCCCACCTTCTGTCAGATTGAAGGTTTTAACTAATAAATGTTATTTTATTAATCAAGTTCAACCTTGTCTTCACATAATCCACATAATCCTTACTGCCTTTATGTATTTAAAAAAAGTAAAATCTAAAAGTGAAAGTTAGTGGAAAAAGTTTACAAGTCTACAAATTCCTAAATAAGAACAAATAATTTAAAAACCTGCAATTTAAAAGGATATAGTTTCATTTTTTCTAAAACTGCATGTAAAATCATGAGTAAAGGTGAGACATTTTTGTATATTACAGAGGAAGCAGGAAAGTAAGGCCCAGGCTCCCAGGTTCCCTAAAGCAAAGGACGAGGGATGGTTCCTCATCATGGGGGAAGTGGATCGCAAGGAGCTGCTGGCTGTCAAACGGGTCGGATACGTCCGGAACCATACCACTGTGTCTGTAGCCTTCTACACCCCAGAGAAGACTGGAAAGTAAGATTTTGATCCATACCAACCTCAGGTGGTGAATATGGGACTGAACATCATTCACCCTGGTGCACAATACAGCTGGAGGGCTGTGTGCTTAGCCCGGTTCTTTTTACACTGTTCACCCATGACTGTGTAGCCATCCACACCTTTAACCACTGTGGGTAACTTCCAGTTTTGAAACTTAGAATTTTATGTTTTGTTATGACAACTGGTAAAAAAATAAAAATAAAA
>NW_015114986.1:0-17955 GCF_001443285.1 Poecilia latipinna
GAGAATAACCTGTTTTTCTGGGACAATGTGGTTGTGGGTATTTTTTTTTTTTTTTTTTTTTTTTTTAAGTAATTTTTTTAGCGTGCAAACAACTTCTATCATGGGTTAAGTGAAGGATGCATGATGTATTCTGTATCCTAGAGGATCCCAGATTGGGTCAAAAATGCAGAATGTTGGCATTAGTTTCTATGCACCACAAATTTGGAATAAACTTCCAGAAAACTGTAAAACAGCTGAAACACTGGGTGCCTTTAAATCTCAACTTAAAACCCACCTGTTTAGAGTTGCTTATGGCTAAATTAGGATTAGTGTGTGGCTTTTGATGTCTTCAATGTTTTGATGTTTTTAATGCTTTTATCTTTTCTTTTTATCTATTTATTAATTTATTTTTATTTCTCTTTCTTACCGTTTCCGAAAGGTTACACTCCTTGTCAAACGGCGTTTTGACTAAAGTCCGAGAGGTTTCTCACATGCTGTTTTTATTTTAATTATGTAAAGCACTTTGAAATGCCTTGCTGCTGAAATGTGCTATACAATAACATTTGATTGATTGATTGATTACTGGAGTTCTTCATAAACAAACAAACATGAAGTGCTGGTAGAAATCCAATTACTTTTTCTGGGCCTAAAATTAAAAAGACATACGCTCATAGTGATTTGCTTCTGCCTGCATTTTAAAATGCTAGGAAAAATGTTAATAAAGAATATAGTTGCACAGAGTTAAGAAAGAGCTTGCGAGAGATCTGTTTGGTGATGCAGCGCTTTTATGCACTGCACATTTTTTAATTGCTCATACCTCTCGAATAGCTCTGGAAGTGAACACCTCTACAGTCGGCAGCTTTGCCTGCCGGGTACAGAAGAAGCCAGAAAAACAATGCAGGAGAAAGAACACACAAGAAGCAGGATAACGTGAAGCACAAGAGGCATGCTGTGGGCTGGCTCGCACTCTAAAATGTGTGCCTGCTAATGACATCCCACACATTCCGAGGAAAATTTATAACCGGGGCAGATATGCAGGATTCATGTTTGGAAAAATGTTTAAAAGTTTCCCATGTTAAATTTGCTTTCCACAGGAATGCCTTACTTTGTGTTAGAATTATCTATAATTCCAATTTTAAAAATTGAAGTTTTGTAGTTGCTGTGTGATAAAATGTGGAAATGTTCATTAGGTATGGCTGTAAGCCACCGTTTCCTTTTTGTTGTCTTTTTTATATAGCAATCTACCATAGCAGACCAATCGGAGTGATACATTTCCACCTACATTTGCTCAGAAATGTTGGAATTGTTATAGGAAAGCAGTAATGCAATGGTCAGATGGTTATTAATTCCTCAAAGTGGGAAATCATTCATTATTCCCATTGTGAAAAACATTTAATCACTATAAGTTTGTGATAATATGTAAATTCATAACTACCAACTATGCAAATACCTTTGCCAGGTAAAGACACTTCATTTTCTTTCTCTAAAAATAGTCCTGCAAAAGTGTTTGATTGAGCACATGGATTGTTTCATACACCATCAAAGACTTGGCTGTTCTGCTCTAGATATAAGAGAGCATATGAAAAAGCATAATTTAAATAGGCCTGCTTCAGGTTTAAAGTGGCTCTTAGCACCTCATTTGGTAACTGTGTTTAATCAAAACCCTTGCTTTCCTCGCTGAAGCTGCTTTACAGAGACAGCAGGGTCTAAGTTTGAGTTTGAACTCACAAGACAACGATTAGATGTTCAAACATCATCACCAATCGCCTCTCCGGTTGCCAGGGCGCCACATCCATCTGGAAAAGGATGGCACTGCTGGCAGGCACTGACAGGGTAAGACTCACCCCGGGCCTATCGCAGGGGGGAGATTGATGCACTTCTCGGCAGGGGAAGAACTGACATTCATTTTAATTAGGCAGGCAAAATAATGTGTCTGTGGCACGTAGCTTCCCTTGCCTCATCTTCAACGTCTCCTCTCATGGAGAGAAAGGAAAAGGCGTCTCCAGGGAAGAATGAACTCCAGAAAAGGCCACCAATCAGGCCGTGTATATATCACTTCTAAGTCCTCATGACATTATTTTTCTTAGGATGTTTGATTAACATTTAATTAACATTTGTATGACATTTCATATCAGAACAAAAACAAATATTTAACCGGTTTCTTAAAATGTGAGCTTCACACCAGTGGGAAGATTCATGTCTGCGTAACAACGAAGGTAGCACCAATTACCTTAGCAGCACCAAACACTGAGGGGTGTTTTTTTGTGTGTTCTGGGGATAGTGTCATTGTGGCACAAACATTTTAATGACTGTTTGATTGCTAAAAGCTTTGGTAGATTCACATTAATTTACCAAACACCGCACAACCCTTCAGGCGCACAGAGAGGCGACACACATACAGCCACTTAGGGGCAGTCATGGGAAAAACACACAACAATCTATACAACATGTACCGTCTGTGAGCCAATTAAAACCCAAACAAGAGTCTCCATGGCACCAAGGAGAGACTGTACACCGACACCTTTAATAAACCCTGCTGCTGCCAGCCATGTTCCTACCCTCTGCTCCACATACCGTTTCTCTTCCATCCCCTTTGCACTGACATCTCCGATACAGAAATAAAAACATGATTAAGAGGATTTTTTTGTTGTTGTTTTTTCATGTGTAGAGCTCAACTTGGAAAGGGCTTTTTCTCAATGTAAATCAACTCAATATCAACTCTAGTTTCAGTTAAAATCCTTACACTGTTGGGTATTTATTAAAAAAAATTAAATGTAGAAATTAACTTGATCAACTGGAACCCCTGCGGAAAGGGTTATGACTCAAATTAACTTTCAGATATACCAAAGCGCGAATACATCTTTTTAATGTTAGCCATGCTCTAAACTAAACAGTCTGACTCTGATATTTCATTAAAACTGCAATCTAAGGTTCTACATGTTTTAGGCAATGTGCTGTCAGGACATTTGAGCAGCTCTCTGAACTGAATTAGTCATGTTAAAGGAGAATATTGAATGAAGTGCAATAAGTACAATGCAGTGTAATTTTTCTTTAAAGCAGCTGAGTTTGTTAATACAAGCTTATGCAATTATTAAACTAAACAACCCATTAAAATTTGATTTTTATTGTACAAAATCAGGCACGTGCAGAGGAGGGGGGATCTGGGGGTGTTTGAGCACCTGCCCCCTTTGCTCCTTGCCCCCAAGTGCCCTTTTGGTCTTTTTTTTTTTTGTTATTATTTTTCTAAGCCCTCTTCTGACACATAATAACGTACTAAAATTATTAGTTTTTTGTTGGGAGGTTTTTGTACAAAATAAGCCTTTTGTACAAAAAAAATTAAATAAATTTTTGTCTTGTGAACTTAAAAAGTTATTTGCCAAACATAAACCTTTATTTGCAAAACTCAGTAGGCTTTTCTCATGGTGACATGCATTAACAATTCAATTTTTGCTTTTGTTTTTTTCTGCAGTTCCACGTTAAAGTTTGATGCAGCTCTGCTTTCCTGAATGGACCACCTTCATCTCCACTGCAAGTGTAGCAAACAGGCAGCTCTTTTTATAGATTACAGTACACTAAAAGGTTGCATTGTGCCCTTGTTTATATTTTTAATAGTGTAATTCTGTAAAGACAAAATATGTCTGGTGGTCTAGCTCTGATTTACATATCTTGCTAAATTGTGGGTTTGAATATTGCAGTACTTTCCTATAACAAAATAGACTTGCAGAAATAAATTACTAATAAAATATCTTACATATGCATAGTTGTATGTTCTATATATAGATTTTCCTTAGCTTTGATTGTATATCTCACAATTTTGTTATTTATTCAACTCTGAAAGCTGTGTGGCTTTGTTAATATTCTGTCCTAGAATGAGGTTAGATGTGCCCTTTTTTTGTTGTTGAGCACCTGCCCCTTTAGTGGTCTCTGCACCGTCCTGTACAAAACATTTTTTTTTTTTGCCATTTTTGTGATTGAAGTATAATGCGGTGACATTAGGTGGAGTAGTCACACTTTTGCTACCTACTGTTTAAGGTGACACTTAATAAAAGTGAGGCGTTTCTACGGCATGTCTGAACATTTTTTTAAATCACTAAACTTTTGAAGCTTACACGATCTCGTTTACAAGAAATCAGATAAGATCTGACAGTTCCATCAAACTTGACAGCTGCAAGCCAATAAAAGAAACACCTCTTTGAACACTCACTAAGAGAGTAGCACTTGGGTCCCAAGCTAAACATTAAGGCTAACAGAATACATCGAGAAATTCTTGGATCTTCAGTATAGATCAAGCAGGTTATTGTCAAAAGGGACATGCGGTCAGAGGAGCCAGGTAAGGCAATGCCTCAACAATCACTATCATTTTTATTTATTTATTTATTTTTTTAACACAAATATAGTGTCAACATGTTTCATATTCTACAGAAAACAGAAAATCCCAAAGGGGAATGTATGACCTGACTGAATTGCATTTGAGTGCAATTCTGTTTCAATTCCATGTATTTCACAATAAATGTAATATGGCAACTTTACAAGAAGGATAGATTAATAAAGTGAACAAAAATCAGTAATCTAGCAACAGGTACCATTACACCCTATTGACAGATATGTCCTGAGAACGTTTTAAAGTCCATTAGATGAAAAACAGAGTACATATAGTTAGTGGCAGCAGTAGCTCCTTCAAAGACTTTGTTCAGGAGAGAGGAAGTTGAATACAGAATGGCAGAGGAACTTATTGAGGGCTGTCTAGTGGGCTCCTCCAGGAATATGTCACAGTTAAACACAGTGGGGTTATCAAGCAAGACAATGACCCAAAGCACTTTAATAAGTCCCTAGCTAAATGATATAAAAATTTAATTAATGTTTTGGTGTGGCTTAGTCAAAGTCCACACTTGTATAACAACTCAGATGCTGTGTCATCACCTTAAAATGCTACAAGGTGACTGCATTAACAATATTCTTTGAAGAGTGAGCCAAACCTCTTCCACAGTGATGAAAGAGAATTATTACTAGTAATCATAAACGGTTGATGGAAGTTGTTGCTGCAGTTGTTGTGGAACAACCAGCAGTTAGGGGGCAATTACTTTTTCCACATTTGACCAAGTTGATTTGGGTTAACTTCTTTCCTAATGTACTCATCTTTTGAAAAATTATTTTGGGTTTCCTGATATAATCTCTGTGGGAGAACTTTTAGGACTTGAAACCTGTCTGTGACATCAAAATGATAATCAGTTGAAATATGTGGGCAGGAAAATACTTTCTCATCGATTCAAAGTTAGTAGGAGCCGGAGCAGAATTAGTGGCAATTGAGGCCATTAATATTTTAAAAAGGTATTGTTGCATAGGTTCAATAGACCAGAGAAAAATAATCTACAAAGCTCATCTAAAAACTAACATGAAAACAGAGACTGCATTATAAAATATCTTGGAAATGGTCTCATTTTTATTAAAATTTTTGTTGATGAAACGCCAACCAGTTGCTTTACTTTGGGTGTAACCTGCACTATAAATCAAGTTACTAATAACTAAAATTCCTCTGTCTGTTTATTGCACTATAAATGACCTTACTGTCCACATTTGAGGAAATACGCTCTCTCCAGCCCTGCCTCTCTCTCTCAAGACATAATTAAGTAGATAGGACACTGAAAATGTCTGATAAGCTCCATATCACCTCTGTTAATCAGCCTCAGCTGTTGGCCAAAGGCAAAACTACATTTTAGTCCTCATTTTTCCCTTTTTCTCATCTCCACCACTTATGAAGCAAGTAACGGGATCCTTCAAATATAGTATGAAACGTTTTGACATTTTCCTCACTGACAGAGGACGGCATCATGATTGTTTAGGCATATTTCATAAAAATGGTAAATACAATGTTGAAAAATGAACTGGTTTCTTAAATTCCTGTCTTGCGTTAATCCAGAACTGACATGTTAATTATATTGAAGATATAAAATTATATATACAGTCAAACCAAATGTTAAGCAAAAAAGGCTTAACCGATTGTCAAAAGAAATTGGACCACAAAGAAGCTGCAATCAGCTATGAAGCAGAAGAAATCCAAATTGTTCTGACTGCTGTGTTCCTGCAATAAATGTAATTAAATTTTTTGAATAAAATGTGTCATTTGATGAATCAAGTCACTGTATTTGCTGCAATTCCTCGAATCACTAAGTCATTCTGTGATCTACACAGAAGAGATAATGAATTTTTCAATTTAGGATTGTTTGAGATGATAAACTTAAATGTTATGCTACATTAAAAAAATATTAAAATCATACAAAGAACCCTGTATGAATATAATACATTCAAGAAATAAACATACTACCATAATCTGATATAAAGTTTTCCTTGCCACTTTTTTTACTCAACATCATAACTGCCACCTCAGTCAGACCTTTTCTCTTACAGACGACGTTGTTTTCTTTATAATACTGTAGAATGCTCTGTACAGATGAAAGAAAGAGCCTGCTGCCAGATTCAGTTCTGCCTCTACATATATCCAGATGAGAGCTCAGTAAAGGGCAAAACAGTGAGTTTGTTTAAAGGTCAAGCATTAATGGTTACACTTCCTCAGACGCTCGGTAATCAACTGTGCCACTCACCAGGCTGAGTCGGGGTTAAAGGTCGCACAACATGAAAAAGCGAGGACGGCAACGCTTTCATTAGCCGTTCTGTGCTGGCCCAGTTACACAAGCGGAGAACCTATTTCAGTACATGACGCATATCACAACTGTCAACATCCTTTTTTAGTAATTTAGGTTTGATACCATGTAACAGCTTGGGAGGGCTGCCAATTACCGTTCCAAGAAGGTGACTCACATCTAGCAGTGTCTCTGGGGCAAGAGCAGAAGACACTGGCAGCATGAATCCAACTATCTCCTTTCGATAGAGCCTTAACTTTGATTCTGCTCACCCATTTAGCCTCTACGTGTCTTTTTTTTTAAGACTTTGACCAAAGAACAATCACTCAATCCTCATGTCAGTGTTTTGGATGACTGCTGCTTTCGTCACCCTCATGACAGATTGATTCTTTGGAAAAGGACAAAGTCATGCAGGCCGTCAGCGCCTTCATCCTCAATTTCCCCTGGACCAGCCCACCCATTAGTGATGAGCTAGTGCTTGTCAGCAGAAGAAGACAGGCAACAATATGCCCCATCGTGCTGTATTAAATTGTACAGTTTGTGACTGCATTGCATGGCTCAGTAGGTGAACAGCGCCAAGCTTACAGAGGCTGAAGAGAGACAGCAAACAGCAAGCAGCAGGGAAGAGATGCCTGAGATGAAGTTAAGGTGAGGATAAATTGATGCTGACAGGACATAATTAGGAAAGCTGCCATTTCCTAACATCACTTGTCAGTGATCCAAGTCTTCTCACAATTTGTCATACTGTAGAAGGTTCTTACAAAAACTTTTGAGTAAATAACTAAGTACAAGAGGTGCTAAAAGGTATAATTTTCTTTAACAGCACCCCATGGCTCAATACCTGCAGAACCCCCTTCAGGAAGAAGAACTTTAAGTCATTTTCTGAATGACTAGATTTAGTGTCTTACATGAAATAGTTTTCCCATGCAGCCAAACAGAAAAACTCCTTTCTAGACTGTATCTAACCCCTGATTATTCACCATGTGAGCTTTCATACTAAAGGTAAGCATCGCAGAATCACTGTCGGTATCAAGTTAAGTACAACATTGGCAATATACAGTTCTTTGCATAAAATGTGTGGGAACATCTCCCATTGCAAATTTTTGAACTAAACTTTGAAGGCGTTCAGCATCTTCTTGGTTTTATCCTATTCAAGAGCCACTGCTACTGAAGAAAGTAACTACCTGAAGTCCAGTGACGTGTTCTGTCTCACTGCACTTCAGCGCTACTGCATTTTAACCGCAAGAATAAAATGGGGCATTTGACATCTTGCACTCCAGCAGTCCCAGCGTGTCTTTGTCTTAAATCTTGAGGCAAGTTGGTCACACTGACCATCTGTCATAGATAGATACATCACACCCTCAAGCTCTCTTCAGATCCCACAGCAGGGGTGTCAAACTCGGCCCTCGAGGGCTGTAGAGTTTGGATATGCGTCCACCACACCTCAATCAAATGGCTGAATTACCAACTCGTGCATTCAAGTTGTACAGAGTCCTGCTAAAGAACCATGTGTGATTTAGATGTGTTGACAAAGAAACATCCAATTGTTGCAGCACTTTGTGTATTTCAGGTTGACACTGTCCATTACAGTAGTTCAATCTAGTTAGTAAACTGCTGCAAACCCATATTCAGGTCTCTTCTGATCCAGGCAGTGGACTAATGTGGAAGTACAATGTGCTGCAGCAAAGAGTGAAGGATGAAGAGTGCAAACTGTCAAATCATAAGCAGCGAGAAGTATGCAACAAAGTACAATAGGACCACTGATGAAAATAAAATAAAAAAGTGAAATACTTGAAGTGATTGAAGTGAAAGTGATTACTTGAAGTTCATCAGCCCCAGACACAGTTGGAGAGCAGCCTATCAGGAATATACCCTCTTCATTTTTTTCTCTCCAGCCTACTTCATTAAAATCGTTATTCTTCATCCCTCTGATTGCTGCAAGGAATGTGAAATAGAATCATAGCTTAAAGATTTTGAGAGATCAAGGGCGACACTTGGAGACATGACAGAGGGACCGACCAAACAGCAAAGTCTGGTTGTACATTGCTAAGTGGGAAAGAAGAAAAATGACGACACCACAAGAGTTTCTTTCTACATAACCTCAGGCAACGATGGCAATACAATTTTGTATTAAAAGAAAAAAAAAAAAAAAAAAAAGGAGGCCATCCTTGTGCTTTGCCTTACAGTGAGAGGCTGGCTGGCTTTCAACACAGCACGGACGAAGCATCCAGGCACTCTGAGAGCACAGGGTGATTGCCTCTGTATTACAGTGGAAATGTTTTGAGAGTGAAAAGGGATTTCAACAAACTACTTTTCCTCTCTTCGCAGCCACCTTAGCCCCCTCAGAAAACATCAAAAGACATAAGTCTATTTAATCTGAGGAAAGCGCAAAAACAAGGCAGACCGCACCTGTCATGCCACTACAGTTCAACAAAAGACGGTTGTCAATGTTGCACCAAACAGCGCCATCTAGTGTTGAAGTTAGAAATGAAAGCCAGAGCAGTATGGGAGAAGCAAGTACAAAAGTTTACTAATCAATGTGAAACCTAAATAAATATCTTTTCGCACACATTTCTATGGTAAGGCACAATTTCTTATTTGTACAGCAATATTCATGCACAAGGTAATTAAATGTGCTTCACAGATAAATAGAGGAAGTAAAGAAAAATATATTTTAAAAAAATCAGGCATTGCATGAATAGAAAAAAGTACTCAAATTCTGATTTCAACAAATGAACAGCAAAAGCAAAATAAAATGAACTGATAGTCTTTGAATCTGAAACTGTAGTAAATGCAGTGTTTTCACACTTGAGTTAAAGGAACAGCAACAGTTTCTGCATATCTCCAGTTGGTTCCAGAGATCAGCAGCAAAAACATAAAATACAATATACTGCTCCTTTTTTTCTTTTCTTTTTTTTAGTTTTGGTCCTTCTCCACTAGAGCAGCTTTAACCGATTTTGCCCTGCCGAATTCATACCAATTACAAAGTTCTGTATGGTTTTCTCTGTTTTTCATACGCACTTCGGGGGTAGTACAAACCTCGTATTGATTGACGGCAGACTGCATTTGTTGGCCCATGATTTATGTCACTACAAACTCCAAAAAACATCTCAACTACCACTGTGGACCAGCAGACATGAGTCTGCTATAAGAGACCTGTATGGTGTGGAGGAGGGTAATCATGAGTTTAATCTTGAGCAGCACAGGAGCACATCTGTCAACTTTTAGAGTGGAATGACCGTGATTTAGCAGCCCTGCAAGCAGCACATCTCTTTGAAGAACAGGCATGCAATGAGGAAGGGAGAAACTTTGCAGCTGTGGCAAAAATTCTGTCGCAGTTATAGTTTTGCCCCAGAAAAAAAAATGGAACTGCATAATATGAGTTATTCTATGCTTGGAATTTTCATTCAAACAGTGTTTATTAATGGATGTTGTTTACATCTTTTGATTGCATAATCAATATCCAAACAGTTGCACATGTTATATTTGGGCCAATAGCTTTAGCATGATACTAGCCCACGCAAGAACTACCATTTTTTTTAACAAGTGTTACAACTTATATTTATTTTGACTTTGAGTCCAGGTAAACTCACAGAAGGAATTAAAATAAAAGCAAGTTTTAAGACATTTTCCATCATTTGTATTTTAAGGAAAAAAGTGAGGCAAATAAAAAATAAATTGATTAAAATCAAAAATCAAATTTGGTATAAAAAGAAAATCTGAGATTTTATCTTTCGGCCATATCGCCCAGCTTTCAGCTTCACCAAGTCTACTGGAGTACTGATCTCTAATCTTGGTTTTTGGGACCAAAAAAAAAAAACAAAAAAAAAACAAAAGCCTCTTTTGCAAAAGATTTTCATCAAATAATTACAAACGACAAGCCATTTCTGAGCTCCCATTTTTACTTAGACAAAGCCGTGTGTTATTCCACACAGCCGAGGGTTTACAAAAAAAAAAAAAAGCCCAATCGTGGCAGAACAGAATAACAGGTAATGTAGTGCTGCATCAATGTCAGAAGAAAACCTGTGTCAACCGTGTTCACCAGTGCATCCTTTCTCAACAACAGAAACAATAGCTGAAGAAATCATATTGTTGGCTGAGATTCAAACTTAAACTGTACATCTACCTTCTTAGTTCTCTCATCAGTTTAACGTCTGAATCTTGTTTTGCTTGAAATTTTGCTGCTGGCTGATGACACGTCATCACTATGTCACTCACTCCAATTGTGAAGCCGACTTGCCCCTATAAAAGTCTGCAAATGCAGGAATACGACTAACTTTTTTGGACAGTGAGGGGTGAAACAGAGGCAGAATGATCTCAACCCTTCTTGGTGCATTGGTGTTACCACAAAACACATGGAAACAACTGAATGGCATCTTAGTTCCACCATAAAATGTTTGTAAAAAGGATGACAAAAGTTATGTCTTTTTTTTTTTTTGCACAAGTTTAAGAAAACAATGACTTACTGATATTACAGACAGAAATAAAACATTGTGTATCATCAGTAAATTTTTGGTAACCGAAGCTTTATTATTCACATAATAATAAAGATTTTAAATATTAAGTTCATCCTCTAACATAGAGGGATTCCACATTATCTTAGTTCACTCAGAGTTATAGATGACATATTACACAAATTAGCCCTAGTCTACCACAGAAGATGTCAAATAATCTGGAAACGTTATCAGGCATTATGTCAAACATAAAACTAAGACCCAGACAAGTGTAAATTATAGAATATTCTGTGTTTTCCATTACTCTAAAACTCTTTTCCACCAGTCATCAATTAGAGAAACACATTAAGACTCCTGGATTACATTTTGTTTTGGAAGCATAAATTTAATTGAATCTCTATAAGCAATATCAAAACCATAATTGGTTATTCAACTGTTCTTAGCAAAAACCTTTTTTAAGTGTTCGTAAATCCATAAATAACACCAAATGTGTTTCTTTTTTTTACTTGGTGCTCTTGATCAACAACTTTTATGACGTTTTAAGTAAGTCAGTAACTGAGGTGTCTAAAGAGGAAAAAACAAACAAAAAAAACATTTATACACTGCTTGATTTCCAACTGAGAGAACAACTCCAAGTCTTGGAAATGTTCAAAAAGTCTTAGTAAAGTTTGTGACGACTATCCAGCATGATCATCCATATTTGCTGTCATCAAATGGTCTGAAATCTAGTTGGCAGAGCTCGGCTGACTTCCCTGAAGGCACACCTTAACTCAGTACCATTTCAACACTTTTGAAGTGTCGCATCTCTGACAGCTGAGACAGTGCATGCACAAGTACTCTGCCTCATCATGCTGTTCTTGGCTGCCAAAGTCACAGAGCATAAAGCTGTAGCCATCAGCTGATATTATCATATTGGGAGTCTTACTGCAAGATGAAGTTCGGCAGCTGCGTTTCTGTCTTTTAGGAGGAAGCACGAGAGAAAATCCTTATCGGTTAACAACCGACGTCGGGAGAAATACGTGACAACTTGCATGCAGATGTATCGGCATGCGCTAAAAACACCCACACGACAACGAGAATTCTGCACTTTTTTAAATATCTTTCACTTCATCAAACATTCAGGAATTAATGGCAGAGAAGGTGAATGTGGTGGAGTAGAGAGTGGGTGGAGATCTGTTGCTATTCTGAGATTATCTAGATAGCAACTGGATTGATCCAACAGGTTTATTAGAATTTCTGAACTTAGGTGAACATTTAAAAAAAATGGTAGAAAAAAAAACCTTCTGCAAAAGCATAAAATATATTTTGTATTAAGTGATTGTATGTAAAAAAAAAATGAAATGCTAGATGCAACGGAAGTGTCAGTATAAAAACCTAAAATGTTAGTTTGTGCTTGTTTTAACTATGGGGATCATGAACACCCACAGTAAAGCTAATGAGCATCATAAAAGTCACTGCTGGCAACAGAAGAGGATATTTCAAAACCAGCAGTGCAGTCACAGGTTTTGGACCCTGTGGCACCATAACTTGAGTTGGTTGGTCATTTTCTCATTTTGGATTCATATCCAGCGGCAACATTTTTGAGTGAAATCTCTCAACATTGATTGACGGGCTGATGTAAGTTTTAGAGCCGACATCTATGTCCTTCTCTACTTTAACCAACGCTAGTCATCGAGCCTCAAACCCAGAATTATCTCCTTAGCCAACTGAGAACCAGTGTTTAATTCTGACTTGATCATCATTCCTAATGATCTTCTTAGGAATAGACTCGATATTCACAGAACCTACCAATGTCATTACTCCTTACTGCATTATGTTTCTCAGACTAGAATAAGCTGGACGGTACAACTACATCACTTTGTCTAATTATTATCCATTATGAGTCAACAGGGTCACAGAATATTTTAAACTTTATGAAACAAACAACGATATACATACCTACACAGAAAACTGCCTGTCAACAGGTTGCTATGGTGAGAAAAGACATTAGTTATTATATTAATACTGATGTACCATGTCATCCAGGTGACATTGTGACTGCTTGTTTTTCTGCTGCTGTTAATTGCTGTCCTATTGACCCTTCATTGTATACGGGGCTGTGCTCAGTAACATAGTCGGAGCTTAGCCTCAGAATGTGCAAAGTGTTGAGGGCTCACCCACACACATAATTACCGCAGTCTTTTTGTGTATTTTGTAATGCTGGGAGCAACTGTTTAGTATCTACTTATTTTACCAGGACGTGTTGCCAGCGTGGATCTCTCCATCACCGGGTTATTCAACTCATATGACCAGAAAACCTAAACATGAGAGAACTCCAGCTTAATTTAATACTGCAGAAAAAGTGAGTATCCATAAAATTTCAGCTTCTCACTTAATATAGTCAACAGGGAAGAATTGGGATAATTTGGTTTTAAATTGGAATAAGAATTTACTGTCACAGTACACATACAATAAGGGATGTTTTGTGTTGCATTTTTTTCTGCAATTTCTAATATTGATTTTATTGTAATGTTTGCATTGTGAACCACAGGAAGAATACTCTACTAGAGTAAGGACTAATGGAGAGCCTTAAAAAAAGACTAAACTGTAATCTCTATGACCACCTTGGTTAGTCAAAAGGAATCAAGAAAATGAGCCACTGTTCTCACTTTTTCCCCTCTTCCTCTCTTGTCAAGTCAGTCTATTTGACAGTGTAAAAGTTTTAGTTTCTCATGCACAACATGGAGGTGTGCGTCTGCCTGCCCTAGCTGGAGGCCTTTTTAAAGTGGAGCACTATGCATACTAATCACTATCTGCAAGCAACCTGATCTTAGAGCAGTTCTTGTTTATCAATTCCTTTTCTATATTTTCAAAAGCACGACTGTTTGTTTCACTTGCTTGTTGAGATATTTCTGGTTATAGCCAGACAGGATCTCCTGGCAAAGCAGCTGCAGTGCAAAAAGATATAATAAATATAATAGGCTAATTGGATTGCTCCTGGCTTAATGTGGATGTGATTGGGATGTAGTCCTTGCAGAAAGCCCGGAGGCTCAGTCACTGCTTCCAGCAGACTGCTCTTAGCAGAACTTACCTAGATGATCTAAAAATAATAATCCCCCCCTCCCAAGAGTTGTATCTGAAATTATGCTAATTGCATCTCTAAATATTGTAATCTGGTTTATAACTCAGAAATCTAAACTTGGACTATAAAACCAATAAATGATTGATAATAGAACACCAGCACGTCGTCTACTCTTCCAATCATAGCAGCTCGGAGGTAAATGGTGCCTTGGGGGCCATCGCTGAAACCATACACTGAAAGTGTTTGGATTCAAACTCCTTAAAACTTATCTGCACAAACAGCAAGACGAGAAAAAGGGATAATTCAACTCCGAGCAGATCTTTTTGCACATATTACTGTGGAAAATATGCTTGAGTGTTTGAAAGCTTTTGTTCCTCTCATTTTTATTCATGTAAAGATGTTTTCTATAAAGATAACTTCCTAGCTGGGGCCCATTTCAAGAAGAGGTAGATACCAAGCAGGATCTGGATTTAGGATTAACCCACTCCATAATACATGTGTGTCTCTCTTACCATAGTCTCTCGGCCTATGGGAGCGGAGAAGACGTACTCTAGCTGAAAGACGATTGCCAAAGCCTGATTATTGGCCATTTTGATCTCCAAGCTGCTGCGAAGGCCCAGCATCTGAGGACGTGACGATGTTGTTGAGCTAAAGAGAAAGCAAAGAGATATCGATGTGCAACGTAGGTGTGAAAAATGTGAAAGCGGTAATGAAGAAATTACAATACTTTTCCAAAATGTGAAAGGTTTTAATATTTCTCCTCCTATAGCTATATTTTCCATTAAAAGTGAAACAAAATCAATGTGCTGGAAGATTTACAATCCCTTGCTAAATATTTCCTGGCAAGCACTTGCCTCCTGTGTGAGAAATGAAACGGCTTTCTATGTATTCGTCATTCACAGTTTGCATACACCAGAGGCGGGAGCATACTGTGCAGTGCTCGCGTGTCATGAGGTGGGGCCGAGTGCCTTTTCTTCCTCTCGCTTCACAGATTCTCTGGAGTCAGTTTTCCCCCTCTTTTTCTCCAGTTTCTAAAACCATCCAGCATAACACAAGCTAGACAGACTGTCAGCTATCACTGACAGCACCAGTGAGAGTCAAACGCCATAATTACTGCCTACACTATAGGGGTATATCAAACCAGATTTACAGACATTCCCCTCTTCAAAAAAAAGAAAGAAAAAAAGGGAAAGAAGTGCAAAACATTTTTTTATTATGGAGAAGATGATTATTGTGGTCATAAAGCAGAAGTCGCCAGGCACAGATTGTGGGTAAGCATCTTGATGAGTTTGTTTTATAGTTAAATGTTTGTACATACATTTTTGTTATGGTAAGAGACCCGTGTCATCACACATAATCATAGTTTCTCCAAGGGTCTGGTATGCAGCAGAGAAAAAATACATTTTGATGTGGATATTCGCTTTCAAGAATTTGTGTGTCATGTTTTGAGTTCCCTAGCCTATTTTGCCATTCCAGTTTTCTCACCTTTTAAATGGAATTATTTCATCCTTCACGCTACTGTTTTGTGCATTACTATTTTATAAAACTGCATAAAATATCCCAGCCAATTACCCTGACAGGCACAGCTTAAATAAGAGCGCTCACACTGACAAGAATGTGTGGAAAAATGTCAGAATACACATTCGGTGCATGCAGTGGTTTCTAGTAAGGTTGTCCAGTGACAGTATGTGGGCGAACAGTGTTATGTTTTCAACCAATTAGGCATTTTGGAGACAGTGCTGTCAGCACAACCACATTTCCTAACGCCATTCACAGTAGGTATAATTAAGAAAGGACGAACTTCGAGCAATGAAAGATAGCAGAGTTAGGGCATCATATAGAAACCAGAAAGGAACTGTGACCTTCAACCGTGAACTTTATGTTCACAAACGAAACCTGAACCTCCACGTTATCAAATCTGCTTCAAAACAGAATACTTATCAGAAATATTCTCATTTGTGTTATTTTGAAAAGGGGCAGCACAGAAACATAATAATTATATATATATATATATATATATTTGTGGGTAGGAAAATGTGAAAGACTTACCCACAGAATAAAAATATTTAAGAGACTGTCATGACAGATATTCCCAATATTTCTGAAAGAAAAAAATTAAAAATTTTCAGACCTGCTCCTTAAAGGCTCACTGATGCACCCACACACAACTCATTAATTGGAGCTTCTATTTGTGTGAGCCAAGAGGTTTGTGCCATCACCAGAGCAGCGACTGTGGGTTTCTGGGGACAGCTAGTGTATTCTGAACAAAGTGAGCTGTAATGCAAAACGTAACAAAGAAAATGTGCCGTTTCTGGACAGCTGGTAGAAATTCAGCCACAAATCAGAGGAGCCTACAGGAAAAATGCATGAAATTCACACGTGCAGAACCTGTGTCAACAGGTCATTACAAATGAATGTAATTCTGTACATGTGCAAAATAATTGGAAACTGAAACGCGAAAATGTGATAAAGCTCATGAAAATGTTCATGTCTTAATAGAACGAGATATATGAAACATGATTATACTTGCTTTGCATACATTAAACACAAGATTTTAGAATAGCTGGAAGGTTTAATGTGTGAAGAACATATAAATTTACCTGTGAAACCCATTAGATTACAAGTGATTTACATGTGAAACATGAAATACAGTAAAACAGGCATTTTAAGATCTATATTGTGTATTAACATGTAAAACCTCTGGAGGTAAACATTTACCCAAGTTTTAACATTTAACATACAAAAACATATTTTCCACACTTTGGTGTACTTATTTTCAAAAGTGTTTTCAGTAACCTCATTTGGAACATGCAATCACGTTTCTACGTTGAAAAAAAAAAAAACCAAAACATAGAAACATGATGAATTAAGAAAGACAGTTACTCCTAAAATATTTATGAGATTTCAGAATGTATTGTGCCGAGTGCCAGAGATGAGATTTCCTTTCACTGAGTGGATTGATAACCTTACATCACAACACCCGCTTCGGAAAGGTTGACATTGACTTTTTCGTGGTCTCAATAAGACTCAAAGGCCAAAGCATTTCTTCTGAACCGTTACATAATTATCAGGAAACATTGGTGTGAAAAATAAAGTTGTTTCATGTAGGTCAAAGATGATGTAGTATATATATTATATATATCAAGCTGTTAAAATTACACAACAAAGACTTTCTGAAACATGAGAATTATTTTAAATTCAATGCTGAGTTTACTAAATCTTATAGGATTCATGAGCTCAGGCTCTGATCTACTATTGCCTTGTTCAAATTCTGTTGTGGCACTAAAAATTTATTTAGTATTTAATAATGAATTAAACTGCAAAGTAAGTAGCTAAAGTGTGTGGACACTGAATTCTTGCACCTGCTTCTGCAGCAGAAAGATTTTTCTGTTTCCTCATCAAATGGTCAGTTTGGTCAGGGAATTAGCTGAATAAATCCAACAAACAAATATTAACTAACTTTGCTTAGGAGGTAACTGCTAATTGCAGCATTATTCACCAGAGACAAAAAAAAAAAAAGCATATCTTAAATTATGCCCTTGACACAGATGATATAGCTGTTGTGTGGAGGAGGTGCAGGTAATGAGCTATACTGGCGGGAGGAGGACGTGCATAAACAAAAGGATTCTTCATTTATGCAAATTTATTTGGAAAGCCAGAAGAAGACATTAGAAAAATTTGCCAAACCTTTTATCTGAGCTGGGGAACGCAATCTGTTTTCACACTTCTCACATTTTTTTTTTTTTTTTTTTTTTTTTTTTTTCTTTTTTTTTTTTTTTTGTTTTAAATGGTTTTACTAAAACTTTATTGACGGGTTTTTTCT
>NW_015114986.1:20964-49696 GCF_001443285.1 Poecilia latipinna
AAAACCTTTTTTTTGGGGGGGGGAACCAAATTTTTTTTCCCCTTTTCCCATTTTTTTTTTTTTTTTTTTTTTTTTTTTTACGTTTTGTTCTTAGTTTGGTTTCAATGGATGTACTGAAACTCTACTGACTGGATTTCATCATTCATTTCCTTCTTTTTTTTGCCATTGTTGCCTCTGGATGCAGCAAAGAAGAGCATTACGGAGTGGAGGACTGCAACGATGCAACAGCAGGCTTTTATTGGCCATCAAACTCTGCAACAAAAGCTGTTTAGGACATCCCAGGGTTTGAGAGTAGACAGCAGTAAAAACTGCTATTTGAGCAAGACTTTACAGTTTTCACCATGACAATAATACACTTCAATTTGTGACCATTAAAAACTGTCCAAGTCTGGTTAAAGCAGACAAGCATTAAAATAATGTGACCTATGAGCAGGTCTGTATTAATGTGATCAGTTATGAGGCAATGATAGCACCTTTGCTTTGTAAAAGTATTCATACATCTTCCACAATTTGTCATAATCAGGAAATTCAGTGTGTTTTATTGGGATTTTACGTGATTGAGCAACATAAAGCTGCATCTTATTATGAAGGAGAAGAAAACTATTCCTGGTTCTCACTCAAAATGGTTTAAAAAAAATGATATGTGGCATGCTGTTTTCCTCCTTTACCATAATAACCCTAAAAAGGAAATCCAGTGCAACCAGCTGCCCTCAGATGTTGCCTATTTACTAAATACAATCCAAATGTTTGATTTATTCTCTGTATAAATCCAGACATTTTGTGAAGGTCTAAGGTTTTTTTCTTTTTTTTTTTAGAAAACATTAAAGAGCAGCGTTATGAAGACCAAGGAACAACACAAGTAAGTTTAGGGAGAGATTAGTGGGGAAGTTTCAAGCAATACTAGATCCCACGCTTTGAGCATCTCACTGAACTTCACTATTTATTCCATCAACAAATCTGGCATCTAAGGAAGAGTGGCAAGAAATTATTTTCAAAAAGTCATAAGAAGTTACAAAGTATTAATTTAGCTGAGTTCAAGACAAATGCATGACACCCTTTCCATAATTTTTGGCAAAAATCATGCATAGTTTTCCTTCACTTTCTAATTATGGACAACTTTTTGTGTGTCTACCACATACGTATAATTTTGCACAAGTTTCTAGCTTTAAAATGACCAAATGTGAAAAACATTGATGTGTGGGAACACCAATGCACTGTATTTTGACTATTTCATTTAGATGAGGAACATTTCTACATAACCCTGCTATCAATCCAACCGCAGAAAAAAATTCAAATTCAAAAAAGAATAAAAATTGTCCCAGTCATCTAGATATACAAAGGACAGCATATAAAGCAAACATATAGTGTGCTCTGCAGTTCCAGAGAAGAGACAGCAGAAACGGACACCAGGAATAGCACTTTGCCCTGATATGAGCCAATATTATACTCAAATGACATTAATGCCTAGCAAGCTTTCTTCAAGAATAAATTTTTTTGCTGACTTTATTAAATAAACTTTCAATCATTTCTCGATCAGCAAAAAGAACAGTGCTTGGAGAAGCTGATGAAATACCATAAAAATAAGCACGCCAAAAACTATTTTTGCACATCTGCAGATCTTGTCTGACATCAGAGTTTTGCTTCACCATCCTCTGCAGCCTACAGCTACAGCTCCACTATACATATACACGTGTAACTCCTGCTCACCTTTCCTTGACCAGCGTGCTCTTCTTAGAGGTGCTGTCTGTTCGTCCTCTGACTCCTGACGCAGCGGGCTCCAGGACCACCACTTGGGGCTTATCAAGGAAACACCAGCCATTGTGCACTCCGACGTGAAGCCTCCGTTCTTGAATGACAACCGTTCGTTGGGCATCCTCAGGTTCAGGTTGTTTCTAAGAAACAGAGAAGATCACAATTGGGTTATCACACACACAAAGCTAAAGCAGTTCACATGAACAGTGCATGTGGATGATCTTGTTGATTTCAACAAGGTTATTGTCTAGTGTTCAATGTCATGCTCATAAAGAAAATTGAGTCTCTGATGGAGATTTGATCTTAACCCCAACTAAAGATTTAAAGGAGGGTGGGGGGGGGTGATATGTATTTTCCAGGCACAGAGTGTCATTTCAGAGCACCATTAAATGACTAAGTTACCTTCAGTTGTTATGAAAATGCTGCATACATCAAACATAACTTAAAAGAAATTTAATTTTCCAATTTGATACCTTGAAATTGACATCTCTCTTTAAGAAGCTCATACTCTTTCCGACACGCCACATTCAACACGTCATCACAACAATGTTCCTCCATTACGAAATTTACAACTGTTCTTAGGAGCATTGGACTGAGAAGTAGTTTGTATGATAAGCTCTGCAGAGGAGCAGTTCCACCAGGTGTTTGCTCACTGCCGCTGCCGCTAGTCTAGAGGAGCTGAGTGAACGAGGAGTGTAGGAGACTGCAACTCTAGGGTAATATGCGGTATTAAGTGAGAGTAAGTAATTCGGCACCTCAGAGGACCGCCAGAGGAAATTCATGGATTCCTGAAAGGATACAAGCAATACCAGGTGTGCTTGTGATGAGGAGATATCATTATAACATCAGATAAAGCTTAAAAAAAAAGCCTACTTTTACATCCCTTTAAAAAAAACACTTCAAGCCAACTATGCCTCTCGTCACAGATTTTGGGGCAACGGAGAAATCTCTCTATCTTGCTTTCTAGAAAATACTGTAAAGGAGAAAAGACAGCAGAAGCAGCAGCAACTTGCAATTGTAGCCTTTATTTTAGCAAAAAAAAAAAAAAAAGCCAATTAAATTGCGAGAATTAAATATATATCATTAATCCTTTCTTTTGTAATATCACATTCACTGGTACATTCAAACAAAATGGCTTTTTAAAAATATGTATCTGATGGTGTGAGTAAAGCAAAAAAAAAAAAAAGTTTAACTCTTATTTTTTATGAAGGCATACTAAAAGAAAACTAGAAACTCCATGTCCAATCATGTCCTCATGCTACTGTCAGCTTATTGTGTTTTCTTCCCCTGCAGACTGGCAGTCAAGGGGCCTTGTACAACTTTTGAACTCCATGAGCCGCAATTATAGAGGAGCGAGCAATTTTTAAGTAAAGACTTTCTGTGGACAAGAAAATCTGTTTGCTGAAATGTTGAATTAGTTGGTAATAGCAGTGGTTTGCCGAGAGATAAAGTAAAACTTCTGACAAAGACGCAAAGGTCTATTAAGAATGCTTACTGAAATGTATTAAGGCTCAGGACCGCACTATAAATGCTTAAATTTTGATATTTGTTTATTGAGACTGAGAATATGCTTTTAAATATTAAATTATTTTAAATAGTTTAACATTTAGAAAACCTACACAGCATGTTCAAGAGGAAAATAATGTAGAGAAGCTTAGCCCATTAGCTTAGCCACAAATATTATTGTCTCCATGCCTTGTTGGACCGAAGCCGCAAATCATGGTGAAGTACATGGACATATTTTTCAACAGGTTTGCATTTAAAAGTCCCTTTGACTGATATTATGTCACATGTTAATTTCCAAGGAACTGAATAATGCAATTTCATTAGTTGTGGGTCAAAATCATTTGAATGACCAAAGATAAATGTAAAACTTTATCACTACATAATGAACTCAAATAATGTGTTGTACTTTCAGAGCTGAATTACTAAAATAAATGAGCCTGTCAATGATGTATATTTTATAAATTCACCTGTACAGACAGCCTTCAAGCTGAGAAAACTGACAGTCATTCTCTTTAACTGCTGCTGAAGGCCTAGTTAAACATCCATTGATGCATTTTCCTTGCATTGATGCTTTCATCTGATCACTGAAGCGTACAGAACACATGTAAATCACAATCTGATTCTGAGAAGGCCTGTGTATCAAGTAATTGTAGCGAGGGACTACACACTTGCTGCTATTTGTTAAGTGAGTGACAGTTGTACACTGGCTGACTGCAAACTGTCTAACCCTGAAACGCAAAGACACCATATGCTCGCCTCTCGTTCCTACTCCTTCCTATTTGTTTCATTTCAGTGTTCTTCTCCCTATAATGTCTCCTACTCCCACTTGCCTTTTCTCTTTCCATTGTCATTCTCGCTCTCAGTCCCCCTAGCAGCTTAAAACCTTCTCCATATCCACCCACACCTTCTCAATCAAATTAGCATATCAATTCAGACGGGGGTTTTCTTTTAAAGCAGCAACAGCAGGAGCAGCAGCCTAGCTTGCCTGGATACCAAACAGCCCACATGCCTAACTACTTACTGTTCTTCTCAGGTTACATCTATGCAACGCTTGACTTTATCCTCATCTCATCCTTTTTACAACCTACACCCACCGTTTGTATTTTTAATTTCTTCTAAAGCCAAGCTGCACAAAAGCTCAACAACTTATGACATTTTCTGTTTGGTTATGGGAGATTAAGGTTCTTGTCAAATCCTAGCCTTTTTATCCTGTCTGGAAAAAAAATCCAAAAAAAAAAACAAAAAAACAACCCAATTCCTAACCACAAATGTGATATTTTATTTCAATATATGATTATTTTGGTTACATATACTGTATATATTCAAAACTATCAACTGCCTTGCTTTTATTATGTGTTTGAGGTATTCTGTGCAACTATGCTTGATAAGTACTGCAATATGTTTTACATCAATTTAACAGCATTCCTGATACATTTTGAATCATGCCGGCTGTAATTTGACTTTAGGGCAGGTTATATAACCATTTTAGTTTGCTCACACAAACTTAATCGATCGCAGAGTTACAAGAACAAATGAGGATGCATCAGAAACTGCAGGTGGTATCATTACATTATAGTTACCTAAAACAAGTAAATATTGCGTACAAAGTCTACATAAACATAATCATGATTTCTCTGCAAACCGATTTACATATTCACGTCATCGCTTTGAATAACTAAAATCTCTAGAGGTGTGTGTGTGTGCGTGCGTGTGTGTCTGTGTGTATAGTATTGGATTTTAGTCTACTTTGGAAGAGATTTTAACCTCAAGCAGTAAAAGCTTTTTTTTTTTTTCCATTTATCCAATGCTTAGTGAAACAATTTGAGCTGATTTTAATCAGCATTTTACTTAATTTATCAGTCTGCCATTGTGGTCATACTTGAACTCATAAGAGTACTGCAACAATAATTACCATTACATTTATGACCCATCATGCCCACTTGAAAAAAGAAACTAGAATGTGCCTATAGGATCTGTAAACTGAAAACTGACATTTAATTACTATCATACAAACATTATTATATATATATTTTTAAATGTGGCGAGTTTAATTGTCTAATCTAATTTATGAATATTTATTTTAAAGATATTGGTACAATCAGGAAGGTCAATAGCAGATATTTTCCATGTAAAGCGAATTTTCTTTGCATGCCTGTTATCTCAGACTTAAATTGTTCATATGGCTCTTAAGTGCTTCTGCTCTAATGCAGATGAATAAATGTGTTGATAAAAGCAATAAAGCAGCAGTTTTCATACAGACATCTGTTTGTTTTCATTCATGTTCAAAGACTTAATTGTGCAGGTTGACTTTTCAGCAACACAACTAACTGATCTGATATGACCAGAATAAACTAAACTGAAATAAAATAGTAAAGACGCACCCAGAAATAAGCAAACAACATTTTTTGTGTGGAGGTTGTAAGTATAAGAAGAGTGAAAGTTAGCCATTTTCAGTATTCACAAGGTATTTGAGGAAGCACAAAAGATGGAGAGAATAAAAATGGTGTGAAGTATTTTGACTGCTCATTACTGCTGTTTTGCTGAATTAGTGAAGGGCTAAACTGACCCAAAGACTGCTTTACTTTGGGTATACACATATATACTGATGAGAACTTTTGGCAACGTCAGCCAGGCTAATTATATCAACCAATAACACAAAATGCAGAAGTCAGTTGAAAATATCAGCTCCACATCATGTTGCCTTTGGCTTCAAGTATTAAATGTTTTGAAGCACGCGCTTTTGCTTGTGTAATGAAGCTGTCATTGATATATATAACATGAACATCGTGCCACGCATATGTTAAGTATTTATGTATATGGAACACCTTGTGCACAGAACAATAAGTAAAGCTCATCTTGTCCATTGTTATGTCAGATTGTGGTGTTTTATTTTGCATCATGCAGCTGATGTAACTAAGCTTTATAGAGTTAAGATGTTATACCGCCTTTAGTCTCGCTGTGACAGAGTTGCAGCTATCAGCACAAGTGTGACAGGATATCTGTAAATAATTGCTTTCAGTGACATTCACATCATAATGATGGTGTATATTTCCACAGATTGTCTGCGCTCACTATTTCCCTTCACTGCAGTCTGTGAAGGATGACAGGCAAATGGGTTTGTCTTTTGTTGGACAGGTCTGTCATGAAGTGTGTCAGAGAAAAAATAAAAGACAGGGGAAAAAGTTGTTTTGAAGACATCCGTTAAAATGCTGTTTTCTGCTCCTTCTGTCCCTCTTTTCTTGAAAGTTCCTTTTTCATTTATTTCATTGCTCCCTTTTTCCTCACTCTGTCAGTTTCTCCCTCTCTCTACCTATCTTGCACACTATCCTCTTTCTTCCCCTTCTTGCCTCTGTCTGCTGTCGTCACAGATTTCTTCCTCCCTTGCCTGGAATATGAATATTTTAGGGCTAAGAAGCTTACAGGAACAATGAAATGGCCCCAAAGTTAAATTATACTCCTTTTCTGTAGTCACTGAAGAGGGAATTCTCAAAGTGATGAATACACCGGTGGATCAGGGGTGTGCCCCTCACTTTTTTTCTCATTTACATAGGTCCTTTATTTAATTTGTTTTTATTCATGTGTTTGATATGTCAGTAACTACAACTTGAATTGCTCAACTTGGGATAGAAGTTGCACAAGCTAATTTTGGACCTCAGCCTATACTTGATATAACATACTACACAGTGGACCTATTTGCCGTTCAAACAGAAATTAAACTTGAGACGCTGATATACCTTGCCACAGAGCTATTGGTTGGTGTTTAGATATTAGCTTAGGGCTCAGACATTTTGCACTGTACTTATTAATCAACTTTAAGCCATGTTTGGTAGTTCTAAGTGTTCAAGTATTTGCGGTTTTGGTTCTTCGTGAGTTGCTGCGCTCAAACGTCAAAAGACTTTTCCAGTCAGTTTTTCCATTCAAAAAAGGCAGCTCACATAAGCACTACCGGGTCAATCTGACAGCAACGCTCTTCAGTGTGGATGCTGCTACTGGATGAAGAACTCTCAAAATTGGTTATTCTTAGCATGAGTGACGTGTTTATATTATAATGTCAGAGGAAGTAGAATGACATAGGAAACTATTTTCTAAATGTCAAAGCATGTCTCTTGTTTCATGCTGCAATGAGAAAGTCCTGGCTTGCAACATAATTTAGGAGGAAATTAAGTCTTGTTTTGCTGAACTTACACCTTGCTTGCTTACCAAAAGGCAGTGCGATACTGAAGACAAAAATAAGCTGCTATGATGAACTGAAGAGATTTGAGGCTTTAATGTGAGAAAATATTTTCCAGAAGGATACAGACAACAAAAAAGTTTTGTTTGTCCAGTTACAGAAAGCAAAGAAATATATGAATGTTCAAATGAAAAAAATAATTGCTTTAATAATACATTATTAATCTCCTGGTTGTGTACTGCAATGACAACAAGTCTTACTCTAATACATGCAATATGCCTTCTACAAATATTCCTTCAACAAAACTAATATAATCATCAGGTGGATCAGTGGTAGAGTGTACACCACACATAGGTTACAGTCCACAACACAGCTGTCCAAGGGTCGATTCCCGTCCCTGGATGTACTAGATGTACTTCCCTTCTCTCTCTGCCGTTTTTTCTGTCAAGCTACTAATGAATGTAGCCCAGTAGTGCCAAAAAACCATTAAAACATATGAAAGAAAATATGCTGGAACAACACCAGAAAAAGACATTGTGGCTGAACTACAGGCTGAAAAGAGCAACAGTGGTTAGTGTCTCTTACATCATTCCACTTTTGTTTTAAAAACTGAAGTACTCTAAAGTTTCAAATGGCACATAATACAATCAGGAGATTACATCTTATGAACAAAGCTTGTTTTAGATGCAATTTACTGCTCCAATTGCTAAGTGAGGCAGGTGGGGGGAAAAAAAAGGGTGACATATTAGTAAGCAAAACTAATTTAGAGAGAGACAGTAGCAATGTAATGGAACTGCTGAAAAATGAAATGAGAGTTTATAAAAACAAAAACAAAAAGATTTGAAATAAATGAAAGTACATTCTTGGAAAATTTCAGAAAAGCTAATACCTTTATGGCAATGGAATTAAATGAGTGGGAAAGTTCTCCTAAATGCTCACAACAGAGAACAAGGGTCAGGATAGCAAAATGTTTGACCATCCATACCTTCAGTAAAGTTACATTTAAATAAATTATTTGGGCTGTAAGACATTAACGTATTTAAGTCTTGTCAATGAGTTATTTATAATGTATGTATAACAAACTGGTCACCTTACAACAAACATGTTTTGTGGTCCACTGCCCATTTCATGTCATTTCAGGTTTGGAGAATTGATCAGACCTTTCAGTGAGTCATATAAAGGCACAAAGAGCAATTTGACCCTCTGTATCTCCAAGGGCCATTGGCACTGTTGCAGCCTGTGGGTTGTGAATAAGGTTCATTATCCTAATTATCCATGCCTTTTATCCACACCTGTGTGCGGATGAAAGGTGTCCCTGGAGGGACATGTAGGATGATCACAACTCTTAATTTTCCAGCGCTCAGGCTAGATTTTGTTGTGAAGATTTTATCTTTAATGTGCATTTGGTTATTTCATTTAAAACATGTCTTCCAAACGATTTGTTGATTTTAGTTTCCAGTGATGATTTAAAAGAAATGTAAATGCTTACCATTAGAAATATATAAAAATACATAAATAATGTGTTCCATTACATTTGTTCAGGAATAAGCTGCCGTTTGGCTATTCAGAATACACATACTACAGGTTGTGTTTGCCATTTTATATTACTCTTTTCCCCAGTAAAAGACAATCTGCTGGTCAGAACACAAAGATGCTCTACTGGTCTGCTGGTTTCACATGTTGCCACTCCACAGGCTATTGCTGTGAAGTGAACTCATCATCAAGTTACAAGAAAACTGCTTTAGCCCTTGTGACATTGTGCCTTATAATCGATATATAATTGTTTGTTCAATATAAAAGCAATTAGATATTTTACACATTTAAAAAAATGTTTATTAAGGCCTAGAAACAAATGTATTTTTCTCAATGCTATCATATGTTGAGAGTTTTATGCTAAGCCATGGTGTGCCCAGTAATGTGCATTTGAGCGTACACCTCTCTGCCTTAGAGGAATAAATCAAATATGACTGGAGAATTTGATCTGCAGCAAACTAATCCAACTGTGTAAAAGATTTGATTATTAAAAATGTTTAGCATTCATGAATCAACAAAGTTCAAGAAACATAACACAAACCAGTGGAGCATAATTAAAGGTCTTGCCTTGGTGCATAGTTATCTTTGTGTAAAAAGTAAAGTTAGTGGCCTTGAGAGTCACGATAAGAATAAAAGTGAGTTTATAGTGTCATCTAAACGGACATTGTGACATCACGAGCTGGGCGAGGTGGGATTGGGGTGTATAGCTATCATTCAAGCTCCAAGGTTGCCAGAACACATCTGATGAACTATTATTAGGAAAATATTATAAATGATGTATTAGTGTAACTAATACACTAATAACATTGTTCAAACTTAGATTTATGACAGTCTCGCTTGCTGGAAATTATTGTATCTGATGTCGATGAAACTTTTTTTTAGAAAGAGTGGTTAGGTGGGGGCGACAGATAATCTTTAAATAAAGTACAAAAAACAAAAGATAAAGTTTTTGGTTGTTGTTATGCTGTAGGGATATAGTTGGAAGAGCTAAAAATAACAAATACAAGGCAGAAGCATAAGTAAATATAAAATAAGTAAATGTTCCAACTCATTCCAACATTTCTCCTAAAAATTGTATGAATAAATAATTACACACTGGTAGTGACAGTGGGCATTTGGCAAATTATGAGGTGTTTGAACACAAAGTATTTAGATTGCTTTCAAATCTAAGAATATGTTGAAATTATGCAATTTCAAGTTCCAGTTTATGACTATACAAAGATTTAAGATGTTTTTATTTACATAAAATGCTTATTCAGAAGGTTCCAGTTCAAAATTTATGAAGAATTAAAAAATCCTACACTTTTAAACTTTCATTTGCGAGTCTGAAAAACTGCCCTGTGATGCACGAGCAGCTGGCCGTCCACCGGGTCTCTCACCTGACGAACACTTGAAATGGACAACGGTGACCCTGCATGGATACGCAGGTATAGGCAATGGATCGATGGAACAAACAGCTAACAATATTTCAAAGCTTATTAAGAAAGAAAACAGTGAAAATTTTAAAAGGGCTTTTAGTGAATGGTTCTATTTAACATTTGAAGTCGGAAGTCGGTTTTTCAGTGAGTTTTCTTGTCAGTAGTTTTTGAAATCATCATAAGGTAAAAAGTAATAATATCTCTGCAAACGGCAACTGGAATGAGAGAGAAAGCAAGAAAAGCAGCAAAGCAGGTGAAATTATGCCCCACATGAGTTTTGCGTAAGCCAATTAACAAGGTAGTTATCTTACTGCGGAAAGTAGCTCTGACAAAAAAATGCTAAACAATGGCAACAGCTCCTTGTTTTTTTTTGTTTTGTTTTTTTATTGTTTTAGCAATCATAGATCTCACACGATCTGGGCTAGGAGCCTGACTGTGAATATATCTCCTTCCACATGCTAATCAATTCAAAGCACACTTGTGAAGCCAACAATATCGAAAAAAAAAAAAAAAAAAGATTTTTGCTCATCCGGACTAAGGTCTTTACTGTCACCATGACAATGAGAGTGTGAGTTGGTGAGAGACGGAGTGAGTTGCTCCTCACACATTGGATATTAGCTCCCCCATATTGAGCATGAGTCATCTATGGCAAGAAACAGTTGCAGCATCATTAGCAGGCTGCTCTCATCCTCCCACACCCCCCACTCCTTAACGAATTTTAACTGGCACTGAGCTCTCACTGATAAATCATTGTTGCCCTGCTGCTGAAACACACAATTCCAGCCCAAAATTATTAAGTCAAACACAGTCGTGCTGCTGCCAGTCTGTTTCCTGTTCAGCTTCCGACCATTTGTTCTCGACTAGTATGTTACACAGCATATGTAAAATTGCACAACCACGAGACTAACGGATCACAGCAAAGTTGGTTCCACACAGAAATAAACTTCCAAGCTGCATGTGTTAAATATATTTATCTCCTTAAAAAGGTTTAATAATACATTATTGGAAGAAAGTTTACCATTTCCAAATATAAATGTTTGTTTTGTATAAGTGATATTTTTTTACCTGCCTGGTACAGTCATTATTAAATAAAATCTGTAATAACTCGAAACCCTCTTTAAAAACACCAAATATTGCTAAACATGCATTAATTGTTCCTGGATTGGCTCCTTTTTAAGTGCCACCTAATAGCACGTCAAGTAACATCGAGCTAGATATTTCAGCTTTCCAAACTGCATTTTGCTTCAAATGTTAGATGTATTCAATAGACAAAACATTTTCCACAAATAATTTGAAGCTACATTCCACAGAAAAATCTGAGGATAGGTGAACTTCTAAGCTGCAGATGGAGCTTGTGTGGCTTCATTTGTCTTTATTTCCACCAGTGTAAAACTAATAGGCGTCGTTGAGATTTTGTTTTTAGTAATCTTAGGTTGGTCAGTTCCTCTTCTTATTAATAATAACGTTTGTCCACAACCACTTTCATCTTGGCCTGAGGCTGACTCATGGTGATCCAAACACCAGTAATGCCTGAGTTAATTACGGTTTTAGCTTTAGTCCATCTAATTTAGGACAAAAGAGCAACAAACTGGATTGCGACTTAATTTCCAGCATTTGATTTGGTGGTGGAGAATAAATAGATAATCAGCTCAGGCTCAAAATTTAAAATACTTAGACTGAACTACAGAAAACTATATAGCAGATAAAAGTAACTACAAATTTTTAAAAGTAGTGGAACGCTTTATTAAAAGGAGTAATGTGACGGTAATGCAGCAGTTCTGGATAAACGTACAACATTTTAAAGTCATCTTTCATTTCAAATTTTCAACCACCTCATTTTTTTATGCCAGCTTGGCTCATCGCAGATCCTCGAAGTTGCAATCTGGCCACTCGCATTTGCATTGCTCCTCTTTCCAAACCTCTTGCACATGTACTTTCCTCTTAGCCACGTCATCTACAAATCTAGGTAATGTTTTCACACACAGCTCAGAGGCTATACTGCCTCTGAGGCAGGTGTATTTTTGGGTGTATACAAATACACCCAAAAATACAAATAGATGTTCTCAGAAGTACTGTGGTTTATTTTACGTACCCTTGTTTGTGACATCATCAGAAGAAGCAGGAGAATATCTGCAGGTTTATTTGATCATGTAATGAAAACAATTTACTACAAAATACCAAAAATAAGCATAGTATACACAGTGTTGTACATATGGTAAGCTTGTTCATCACAGAGAAAAAGCTGAATGAATTAAGATGTGAGAATGTTGCCCATAGTTCATGTTTCCCCAGTCATTTATGTGTATTGCATCATGGCAAAATCAAATCCCATTTTGAAAATATTCAAACAGCGTGGCACAGGAGCCAACTACTTTTTTTTTTTCATGGAGATGTTATAACCTGTCTATTTAATATAGTTTATTTTTCATGTTTACATCACCAGATTAATTTTGAACATAATTCATGTCATCAAAGTCCAGCTTTTTTTTTTTTTTTTTGGATGTCTTTGATGTTGCAGGGACCTGTCTGAAGTTAAAGTCAACGTTCCTAACATCACCTGCAATTTCACCATAACACAGGAAGTAGAGAAATCTGGGGAGTTCAGGTTTGCTCTGGAGGAATTCAACTGGACTCTCTAACATTAAAAATAAACCCAGTGTCCATCAAGTCAGTCTAACAGGTTTTATCCGTTTCTACCTGCCGTTGTCACAGACGACCCATTGGAAGTTCAAAAGTGAAACTAAACTGACAACGATGGTCAGTATCTGCTCTTAATAACAATTTGACATCAACACAGTTTAGAATAACAGATTACAAATAGTCATGTCATTCCCCTTTGGTTTTCTCTCCGTAATAGGAATACAATGCAAGATGAAGCCTCAAAAAACGGATGATTAAAGTATTATTTTTTTATTGGTATTGTTGATGGATGATGTTCATCTGTCTGATGTAAATGACTGAGTTAAATGTCAACAATACTTGTGTTACTCTTTAAAAAGTAGAAACACATGTGACTCTGTAAGGGCTTGAAAACTACTACTAAATTTAGCAGATGCTCCAGATGCTCATTACATATTTTTGTGTAATTATATGAATCAAAATCAAAACAATAAACAGATAACACAAATATCATTACAACCAATTACTGATGTTATACTGTTATATCAGTTTTCTGATTTCATTTTTAAAGATTAGATAACATACTGCGTTTTTTTTAAGTTTTGAGTAAAACCTGTGATATTCACTCCAGGTGATCATACTGTTTAACCTTGAAGCAGCTCATGCATATAGCATATATCAAATCTCTACATTCAGCAGACCCAAATGCTGCATTAATCACAGCTGTAGATTCTTAGATCTACTAACTAAATATCTCTCTAAAACATTTAGAAACTCTAGATAATATAGAGAAACAGTATAACATAGTTAAAAGTGAATAAATGTATCTTTCCTCACTAATCTGCAACGCATCCTCTGTCTTGTTTGGCTCATAGAGACTAAAATTGTTTGAAGTTTGTTTCCACTAATGCCTGGATCTTGTCATTACAAAGAGCTGCATCCCATGGATGAGTGATGTGAGCCATGCCATTAAGCCCCATTCCTTTACACTGCATTGGTTATAGTGGTGACCAGCCGGCAGCCAAACCGTCCTCAGAGAACAATGTGCGAGACGCCTCCCATTTCAGAAATGCTCAACCTCCTTTGTCTTTTTTTTTTATAGTAGCACATCCACAGGGGCAGTCCCACTTGGAGCAAGTTTTGCTCTTTCAGTACAAGTGAAAACTTCCTGGAGCTTTGTTACCAAACTCTTTCTCGTTTCATTAAATCAGCCTTAGGCGTTTTGTTCTGCCTGCAGCATGGCATTGGTCCTTGCCTGCTCCCCTCCTCCTCTTCATCCACTTCTGTTCTCTCTGGTCTTTTGATCAAAAGCTGCGACGGTACAAAAATTCTGACAATAGCTCTGGCGCTTTCATCAAGAGAAATAGATTTTATTGGGGCGGAAGGTTAGCAGTTGTGCTACAAGTCATTGAAGGTAATAAACCCTCTGGCTTTGCTCAAGCTGGTGCACTATGGCACGCTTTTTCGAGCAACCCTGGAGGTGAACAGGGCCAGTGTTTTTAACAAGAGGTTACGGTGTGTTTGGAGAGGTTCAGGACAGCAGTTTAACTCAGTCTAAGGCTCACAAAGGTGAGCTATAAATGTGTGGGAAGTAGCTAGAGTAGTTCAAATTACATGCATGTCCGCTTCGGGTGTAGAATGTCTGAGAAAGCGAATCATAAAAGAGGCTGGATTGGTCGATGGAGGTGAAAATAGCAATACTTATAGGGACATTACGTGAAGACTGTTGGAGCTACAGCTAACAAAGAATTGGTCATATGCTGTGCTGTACAGTCATCTGCCTCCTTTTCCAGGGTCATTTTTACCACCAAACCCCCATTTCTCCCTTGTAACCAGAGTAAGCACATACGTTGGTCTCAAACACTTGCATGCACGCACATTCACCAAATAACAGGAAAACTGAGTCGACGGGTGAGGTGTCACCGTCACTTCGTAGACAGCTTGATGACAATCCAGACGGAGTCACACGTTTAAAGGTCACACACATATCAAGCACACACCCTTTTTCCTTCTCTAGCTATTTCTGTCGCATATACACACAGACACACACCCACACTTTAATTAAAAGCTGTAATCAAGCTGACTTCTGCATGTATTAACACTTCTCACAGACGTGAGAATGCCGTCATACAGCAGTAGCTATAAAGAACGAAAGAGCTGTGAATACCAAAAAGAGAAAATTATTCACGCTAACATGTCACTTAGCTCACGGAGCGAAACTTGTACTTGACTTTTCATTGTCTGCACTTGGATATAGGGAAGGTGTTATACACATATCCACAGAAAGACTTGACTGCATACGCAAGAATAAAAGTTGAATTGTTTAATGCTTGAAAATAAGTTGAACAGCTCAAAAGGCTGATGAACACATCACTTTGAGCCAAAGTTACGTCTACATTACTAGACATTCTATATATTTGTACAACAGAGTAGGCAGAGTAAGGTAATCATCATCGTTTATCAACTACAAGCTTTTATTAATGCTTTTACAGATTTTGAATGTTCTGCAGTGTGAAAAAGTGTTTGTTCCCGTCCTGATTTCCTATCCTTTACATGTTTGCCGCACTTCAATTTTTCAGAGCATCAAACCAACCCAAAAGACAACATAAGCAAACACAGACTTGATCAGGAACTTCAGTGTTTCTGGCTCTGACTTCCGAGCGTCTGGCTAAGTGGTTGTCCTAGCGGTAGCATTCTAGTTAGTCCAGACTTCTTGCTGTCACCTAGACATTGCCCTGTTGAGAAGGAAAGCACCGAATTCATCCAACTTATGATTAATTGTCAACTAAATTAAAAGAAGTCCCAATCGATTAACTAGTAATGTCCACTTAGACCAACTTTCAGTGTTGTGGTGCGGGACCCTCCAGTTATCCTTAAGCTGAGGCAGTTATAATTGAAGTAAAGCTGAAAAGAAAAGTGAAATGTTCCAAATAGGGTCAAAGGTGGGATGGAAAATGCACTTTATGCAGTCCTGTTTTGAAATATAAACACTCGTAAAATTTCACCTTAATAGCGCTCCTTCAGCTGAGCTGCATGGCAAAACAGCACCGACTTCACAGCCGAAAATCACCGATTTGCCAAAAAGGCAAGGATGTGATAACAGAAAAGCGAAGGGTATCACACATTAAAGTAGTAAAATGACGGGGGGAAAAATGGCATGATGAGAATAAGTGAGGATGAATCTGAGGGCTTTCATGAGTTAAGGTACTTCATGGAGCCAAGCTTTAACATTTTGAGACATGAATTAAAATAAGCAAATAGAAAGGCAAAGGCCAGTTTTATTTTAAAAAAATTCAAGGAGAAAATGCAATCTCTGACACGCTAAGCATGAATTTATCAGGTGGTGGTCCAGTGTTGACTATATGCTTAACATAATCAACTCGCAGTGCCCTGCGTTTGACTTTGAGGATTCGAGCCCGGGAGTAGCAAACAGCAGTGAGACGGTTACAATGACGGACAGCGTTGTCATAACAATTCTCATCCCTCCCAAGGACACATCTCATTTAAGCTCAAGTAAACAGATAGTGTGCAGCCACTTTACATATATTTGGTAGTCCAAAGCTGCACCTGTCAAATAAGGTTAACCATCAGGGTTGCTATAGACAAGAAAAAGGGAAGAAAACAGATAAGCTCGATCTACTTTGCAAAGGATATGGCCTAAATGGCAGTGGCAGCTGTAAAGTGGGCCTGTGCTTGTATGCCAAGGAAATGAAAAGTGGGATCAAGGAAATCATCAAGCTCCAGAAAGCAGTGTTGGCAAAGGTGTGTCAATGCCATTGTGCCCATCTATAATTTTAAGAAGTGTGGTAAACAGTAACCTCAGAGTGATGAATTGTACGCAAGATAATATTCAGGCATTGTATGTGTGCCTAGATAGGAGAGTGACAGGGCTATTTACTGTTTGTTGAGATAATTTGTTCTCCCTTGTAAACACATTCTGTATAATATGCATGAAAATGCTGTAGGATGTAAGATAAGGTAAAAGACACACTGCTTTAAGAGTGTAGATAAACCAGAGTGCATTCCTCAGTCTGCACTTGGAGCTCGTTTTTCCTCACTGAATTTCTATTCAGTTGTAAAAGCAATTCAGCTGTCAGAGCTGTAGCATCCTGCAAGATTTTATATATTAAAAAAAAAATAATAAAATCCCCCAATATGATTACATAGCCATCGCAAGAAACTTTATTATGGCTGCAGAAAATGTGTCAAAGGCATATGAAAAGTGAAATGATTGTGCTGGTTGCAAAGACTTGGCCTTACTGTGTTTTGGCAGTCAGCATTGATGAGCTGCAACAGAAGGCTCTCAAACTTCTCCAGGGAAGGCTGGAGGGAAATGGTCAGTTTATCCAGGGTGAAGGGCGTCATCTTGAGCAGCTGAGGCCTCAGCAGAGCGTCTCCTGAGAACAGAGAGAGTATGGCGTCAACATACACGCACACGCATATACCCAGTATTTACGCGACTCTTTTCAATAACCTTCAAAGCCCCCACTGAGAGGAAAGGGTTTTTTTCTTTGGGGCTAATGAGGAGGGTAATACACCATCTTTGATAGTGTGATAGTTGTGAAGTCTAGCATGACAGAAATGTGACTCAATACAGACAAAACAATGAATCACTAATTTTTAACCAATCCATACATTCATGGGAATTGCATGTAATTTACCAAAAATAAATTCTAGCATTATAAATGACTGGAAGCACAAAGAGAAGGTGACTGATTCTGACAGAGAAGGTTACATCACTGTTTTTTGAAGGTATCCATATAATTTTTGTCCCAAGAAATGCTTTGTTGACTGGAACTTGATAAATGTTCAGCATGTTCATTTTTGACTAGTGACTAATCAGGGCATGCTGTAAACAACAGTCTTCAGTCTGGATGTTGATACTGAGTGAGGAAGAGTTGCAGTTTAATAATTTCGGTATCTGTAAGGCGTTTAGAAAAGAAAGGGACATGTGAAAGGTTTAAAGTTCTATTTTTAAAAACATCAGTACTTTTGTATGATATCGGGGTGACACCATTGTTGTTGTTGATAACAGGAAGGCTAAATGAAGAACTGGGTTATAATCTACCAAGATCAGAAAAATATTGTATTTTAGAGTACAGTATTGAGAGTAGATTGACATCTGTTCAAAGTCCTTTTGTCAGCTTGTAAAAAGTCAGTTATAAGGAACTGATTTAAAGCTAATCAAGTGATAGAAAATGTTGACTGTAATATATTGGGTAACGTTTTAAGAAGAAACCTGTCTAGAAAAATGGACAATGTCTGCAAGAACACTGTCCATCATAGAGTTTGAGTGGTACTCAAACTCTATGATTGTTTTGTGTGCTTTTAATAATAAAAATTAAGCCAAAAGAGACCATATTAGAAAATGTTCTTGATATAAATTAAATCAAAACTGATTTAAATGAAGCATTTCAGTCAATGGATGAAGTTTGAAAGTTTAACTTCCAGACACAACAAAAACGGGCAGCTTGTTTATATTTGGCTAAAGAGTAATGCCTCTATCCAGTGTTTCAATGCAGCTCCTGTCTCAGAAGCACAAAGTCTAGTTACTCTGAATGCTGTGCGAATATCAAGCTGGTGGCTGTGGTCTTAAAAGGCAGCTTAGGTCTCTGCTGCTCACAGCCCCAGAACATGAAGAGGATTAGCTTGCTACCATACCTCCCACTGACTCCCAATGATTATAGCTCTGCTCTGTCAGACTTCATTACGTTCCCCCTTAGAAACTTACTTTCTAAGTACTGCAGACATTTCAACTTCTGCTGGAACCAAGTTTCTAAAAAAAGACCACTGTGATGAATGTCCTGTATGTTATTGTGACAGCTGGAGGAAGATGAATGTGCAGTTTTGTATGTAATAATGGATTACGCTTGATGTACCAAATACAATAAGTTAAGCCAAGTCATATATGACTAGATTAAATTCAAAAGAACGTATTTAGTTAGGCCCAAAGAGCAATGCTAAAAAATCTGTACTTCTGTAATTTTGGAATGAGAAGTCCACAAAAACGTCTTTGTAGATTTTTGTTAACTTGTGATCATAACTATGTAAAATTAAGTGGTAAAAATCCTGTCAGAGCACAAAGTATGGTATTTGAAAAAATATCGTCTCAATACGTCTTTAAACAAAATAAAGAATCGTTCAAGAAATGAACAATACGAACTAAAATTAACTGCTAAGTTATGAATGGCTTTTAATAGTAAAAACCATTTAATAGAGCAGAGTAAAGAGTGTTTTAATAAATGTTCATTTTATGGTTATTCATGTGAGCAAAAAAAAAAAAAAAAAAAGATTAAATACTGTCAGCTGTTTGGATGATGGTTGCTCTTGAATGTTGCGATATTTCTCTTATATTTAAGTTTAATTGCCCAGCTCCTGAATTCATCTGGTAATGCAGAACTGGGAAATCCAAATGTTAAAGCAAGACAGGAGTGTCCAACAGCAGCTGTTTCCGCAGGCACTTATAATGAGCACCCAGCCTCTGCTTGACTGATTCGTCCAACACCATGAGAAACTAAAGCAATGAAAGCTATTAGCAACATTTTTTGGTGAGGCCAAAAAAATACTGGCATATTTTACAAGCTCAAAATAATTTATTTTTAGAGTATTTCTGGGAACCCAGATATCTTGTGATACACAGATAATTTAATATTTCAGATGATGCAGGCAAAAGACTGATAGAAAACTACTACACTTTTCAACAAATTGAGCTGCTTGGAATATTTACAACAGTGAAAAAACACATGCAAGCATCATGTGAAAACTGCAATGTTGCTCATTAACACCGTTTTAAAACCAAACCTGTCAACCCAATAACCAGATGTAGGTTGAGCAACAGAATCCATGTTGGTTACCCAGGCTGAATGCTCAACTAACTAGCCAGTTTCTATCAGCTTGTTATGCTTGTTTTTCTTCAAAAGGCCAGAGAGAAAAACAATGCATTGCACTGTTACAGTAGCAGAAGGAATAATAGGAGCTTTTCTGTCTTAAATGATAATAATAATAATAATAATATGTTAAACATTGTTGTTTGAATTTTTTTTTATACTAATGCAGACTGTAAAGACTGGTAAAAAATAATAAACAGGCTCTTGGATTATGGCAGAGAAATCCCCCCATACATTTCCTAATACTCATCACTGTGCCATCACAGTTTATTCTCCTAAACTGAAGCCTCATGTTTCACCAGATGTAAAAAGCTCACCTGCTGGAGAAAGAATGAGTCCAGGTATGTTGTCCTCTCCAGACACAAGAGCATGCTCAGGCAGCAGGTGCACTGCAGAATTCAGTGAAGGATGTGTTTTCATCACACAGTCCAAATGTGCTCCATCAATTACCTTCAATAGGTTGCCATCTGCAAAAAGACAACAAAAGGCATAATTTCATGAGAAGCAAGCAAAACTTTTTGCTGAATACAAACGAGTTCAATGTGATATTTCAACCTGGCCATTAGCATCAGCCCATTCAAATAAAAGTTATCCATCTTTTTGGTGTCAGGTTCTAATATCCCCTCCAGGAGCAGGAAAGTCACCTGGCAACATGGCATCCAAAGTGCACCCAATTTTTCAATCTTTCATTTGGCTGTTTGTGACGTAGCTGCAATGTTCCACTCCGCTGCAGGCATCATTTTCACGGACTAAAACTGAAATGACAGCCATTCAGCTCGAAACCCAAAGAACCGCTGCGGCGCAGATGAGGCGCGAGACATGAGCAATGAGTTAGACATTGTCATCTTTCACGGAGGTCATTCAGAGACAAGTAGCAACCCACAACTCCTGTCATCAACACAAAGCACAGCTCATTTAGAAGGTTGAGGATAGTAGTGTTTGATACGTTGACGTACGTTGGCTTCGATTAAGCCTGACCAGCATAACAATCTTTCACCGTGGCAGGGTTAATGACTGAACCTTGAACAGCACCAGTTACAACACAGCAAGCTTCAGTCATGCTCATGAGTGGCTCAACAAGTTGGTGCAGCACAATCTGGAGGGGAGTCATTGTACATGGAGAAAAGATGCTTCAACTTGAGCTCACCATTTTGATTTCTAATTGTTTCTGAAACTTGGTTGTTTGGTTTATTTCCCTGTCAGCACCCGTGAAAAACTACCACTTCAACTGAACACTTATAGACCCATCAATTTTGGCACATCCCATTCTTTCTATTATATACAGTCACCCGCTCCCCTTAGCTGCACTCTTCTGCAAACTAAATACACAGTTCATCAAAAGAGGGGTAAACATTTACTGTCTGAAAGCACTCTTGGACTAACAGATTGTTTGAAGAAAGTGTCTGTAGTAATTGAAAAGCTTACATTGAGAAAAACATCTGGAGAAGACCTATACATGGAGACCATAAGAACAGTTTATTGCAGCTTTACAGCCTCTTGTTTAAGAACGACAAACAGCACTGTCACTATGAACATCCACTAAAATTATGGATGTCTGACATTCAAATAAGAACAAGCACTGCTGATTTACAGGACCTTTCCTCCATATACAGTCTCTATCATTCAATATCAAGCAACAAGACGAAAGAAGAGGCATTTGAACATCACATGATGCTGCTCAAATGCCTCAGAGTAAAGCATGTCAAACATCAGAAGGATCAAATCCAGGATTTAAGCTGTGATCAAAATACTGGGGGATCCAACTGAGGACATTGTGACTTTAGACTTCTCCATTTTTGGACTTGGTGTGAAAATGTAACATTTATTTTGCCAAAGAAAAATTATGTTAGCCTTTGTGATTCCTCTGCTACAATAATGCTTTGAAACCAACAGTAATCATGTATGCTGAAGCAGGGGAATGCCTAAAATTTGCAGGGCAGTGTGCCTTCAGGACCAGGGTCCCCTTGGCCATTTCCTGTCTGGGGACTAACAATAAAGACACCAAGCGCCATAAAAAAGGTATAAAATAAATTGTTAATGCAATATCATACACAATTCTACATATATATTTATTATGGGGTTTTTACATTTATATTTTGTTGAACAACTAAATCACACATATCATTAAGAAACATGAAACTGTCCAAGGATAAATTGATTAATCGTTTCCTTATAAACCTGCTCCTTTGTCAAATAACCAAACAAACTGAAAAATCACGTACAGTTAATAGCTTATCAAAAAAAAAAAAAGGTTGGCAATACTTTGGCCATTTTGAGGACAAAGCAACTGCCTTGATCTTTTAAGTCACTGTGGGGGAGATTGAGGGAGAAGGATGAAGATGGACTGGATCCCTGCGTTCTTCCCTCTGCTAGTGACTCGTCTCTGTCAAAAAGCTTCGACTCTCTCCTGCAGCTCGCTTACAACAAGAAAGGTGCTTACTTCTAAAAATGAAAATGGAAACCTCCAGCACAGTTTAACCTCTTCTGCAAACACTTTGAGTCACAGAAGAAGCTTTTATTGAAAAGCCATTTCTTACCGTAACACAGCAAAAATGAATGAAGAAAGGAGAGGGAGAAAAAAAAAGCAAAATCATAGAACTTTCTTGCCACAGATGGCGCCCAGGTGTCAGATTCTTTTTCATCATTTATGTCTTGGTATTTATTATGCATCAGGCTCATGTTGCAGTCAGATGCTGTGCATAGATTAGAGAACTATTCCAAAATATCCTTACAGCAGTACCAGTGGTGTGGTACCTCAAAGTTGGTTGAGCAGCTACTTGGCAAGAGATGTGAAAAACGGGAACCTGGAAGGCTTGGGGGACAAAAATGACTCAGAATGAGGAAAACAGAAATTGTAACTCTGGGAAAACACTAAAACAGAAGAAACAGCATGCAAACATGACATGAAGTAATATTTATATTCATCAGTGTCAACTAACAATCACTGACAGAAGGATTTTAATTCCACTATGTAATACATGTTATAATCACACATGTTCTGTGCAAAAATTGGGTTGGCAGTATAAATTATTTCCACACCGTTAGGTCCTGTGGAGAGCTGGATGTGATGATTGCTGGTATTACAACACAAAAGGAAGTCAGGTATTCTGGTCTACATTCCAGTGGCTTGCAGATAATGATTTCTGGTTGGCATGAACAATTCTTTCTAAATGCTAACCAGAGCTAATCTGATCTGTGTTTCAATGGAGTGTTAAGATGCATACCTTTGGGTAAATAATGTGTCGGCATCGCTTTAGTTTATGTAGCTACTTCTCTTGTTAAATCAAGAGAACAACATGAATCATAGAAACATTCAGTGCTAAGAGGTCCCAACATGTAGACATGAATGCTACTGAATATATGCAAGTGTTACTCAAAGATCACACAAAATATTTCCTTTTAACATAATTATTTTAACAACATAATCTCATGCTATTCTATGCATATGCTCTGTCTGTACCATTTAAGATCTAATCATCTCATTGCCAAAATGTTCAAGTGGTTTCAATAAATAAGCAGCTCAATCTATTTTCTATATAGTGTAGCTAATAAAATATCGGACTACTTGGGGTAAACACAGACTGCACATAGAGCATTGAACTTTCAGCCTAAGATGGTTAAGTAATCATTAACTATAGCAAAAAAAAAGATTTTAGTGATATTACAGTAAAAGCAACTTACGCTATAAACATGTTACACAGTAGGGGTGTATTAAAAACAATACCTCTGATAACAGGACAGGACTTTGTGTTGTAGCATGCTATTCATTGCCTTACATCTAGATTTGTATTAAAAAAAAGTGTTCATAGATACACCAACAAAATATGACCAGAATAGAGAGTGGATCTTTTCTGTACTCTTCCACTGATTAAGATCAATCTGCTTTGGACATCTGGTGAAAAGTTCACTAAAAAGTAATAAAGTCCAGCAGGAAAAGGAAAAAAAAAACAAAAAAAAAAACAAACATAAAAACATATTTCTGGAACTTTAGCCAAGACTGAATAAGTGATTGAATGTGTACTTGTAAGAGATGCTGCCTCTAGTGTTTCTGTAGCATTCAACTTGCTCATTAGTACAATAGAGACATTTGAATATGTTACATGATGAATACTGAATACATTAAAAAAAAAAAAAAACTAAAAACACAGCAACAAAGTGGGTCAAACGACATACAGAAATTTTCATATGGTAATTATGTGGCACTTCTTTCTCTGTCTAGACTTGTTGCTTTTACTCTCAGAAGCTAAATCTACTCATTTTAATTGTGCTGCATATACTATTAATTAAAAGATTAAAAGACAATTATCCATTTATTTTGAACAGCTCGTTTAATCTTAGGAGTTTTAATCCAGTTTCAGCACCTAAATGTAGTTACATATCTGGATATCACGCCTGTGCTCTATTTATTCATGAATGCCATTTGGGGGGTGGGGGAACATTCAAAACATATTTTAAAAAAGTACCTGAAGTAATAGGATGTGCAGCATGTGCATAAAAATGACCCTGATAATATGCATGTAGAACTATATTCGTATGTAGGACATATCAGGAGTTATCCTGCATACATGAACACAATGAAACTCCCTGTTGATATACTTTAACCTCCTACCAAAAAAAATGCACAGCAGAGACGATAATTCTCCATAAATTTTCAGGAACCTCAAGCTGTCCAAAAACATACCAGTGCTTTTTTTACTGTTACATCACTCAATATTTTCACTCGCTGCATGTTGAAGGGATGAGGAAATCGTACCACAGGAGACCAGATGGAACTGCAGAGAGTCTAACACTGCTCAAAAAACATATCAATAATCAAACACCTGGTCGTATTTAAATCCACATCTGCACATCAGAGAAAATGTTGTATTTGACAATTCATACCTTCCTGATCATTCGCAGTTTTAAGATTTTCCATCAGGGAAGTATTTTAGCGCCATCAACGCATGCTTCTCTATATGTAAACGTTCAATAAAGATTTGTGCAAGTAAAGAAAGTAACAGCTTATGTTGATTTCCACCAGAAAAAAGAAAGTCACAGCGATGCCCTTTTCTAAGCCGTCTCTGTATTTTTACAATTCAGGTAAGATTAAGCAGACGTTTATTTGAGCTGATTAGCATTTGAAGAAAAAAACAGAAAAAAAGTACACCAGAGCTTTTCTTGAAGGAAATATATTTCTCCACTGTAAACTCAACCTTAACATAGTTTTCATCTCAACTCACACTAAACTCCAAAACAAATTATTTCCATCCTGATGTAAATACTTTTGATAAACATTTTCTTCAATACTATTTATGTTGGATTCATGCATAAACAGTTTTTTTTTCTTTTTTATCTAAAATCAGCAATGGTTAATACTTAAATCTTTAATCAAGTGTTTCATGTCAGCAACAAACATATGCTGTGCGTGGATAAAGCAAAACAGATTATACTTGTTCACAGAATTGAAAACAAAAACTGTTCAGGATTCCTTTGAAGTTCACTGAAGAAGCAGTAAGTTTTGTGTAGGTGATGAAGAGGAATGTATAAATAAAAACCATGTTAAAAAAGCCAAAGTGTTTCTTCATCTATAGTACAAGGAAGCATTTTTGTTCACCAGAAACAAAACATGTCACAGCACTCTTTTCTTCCCCTACACACAAAGTGAATGCATTATTCTATGGCACAAGATAAAGATATGCTAATGTGAACACAAACTACCATCTGTTTAACACATTAAGAGGTCTCCAGAGTTGCCCCCCCCCCACCTCCCTTCCTTCTGATTTTGTCTTTTTTCTGTTCCTTCCCCTTTCCTCCCAGTTGGTAAGAAGAGAAGCTCAGATCAAACCAATGTGTTTATGCCTCCTTTTGCACTGTCTTCTCCCTCCTGTTTTTGCATCCCTGGATGCAATAAACTTTATGCAACTTCTCTCCTGTTGTCATCCCTCCTTTTCTGTCTGAAGACCCGGACAGAATTTTGATTTGTCTGCCAGGATTAGTCTCTTTTTACTTAAGCTTCTTTTTCTGTCAGCATCAGAACCAACAGCCAGTTCTCCCTGTGTTTATGAACATAGTCACTGTATTTCAGCTCAATCCTCAGGCACAGATGGAATTATATAAAGTAATAACATTTAAGAAACAATGATAATTACATTTTGACTCACTATTGAGAATTTGGACATTTCATCACTTTGAGTTCCTGCTCTTAACCTGACTATGAAAGGCAATATTTTCAAGAGAGAAGTGTGCGTTAGAGTCTGTGTGTTAGCATTTCCTACATTGTGAGACCCACTTTTCAAACAAATACTTCGCCGTGAGGAGCCGCTGGTCCAAAGAGGGCTACAAAAAAAGTATTGCCGTTTTTTAAATTAATATACAAAACTGCACCGACTTCCATTCATTTTTCTTTCTAAGTCCTTGTGAAGATAGAAAGACATGTAACACGTCTTTGCTTGTGTGTGTGTGTGTGTGTGTGTGTGTGTTTTTATAAAACCAAGCTAGTGACTGGCAAGGCTTAAACACCAGTCACTTGGTAGAACCTACACTGCATCCCACCCATCACCTTTTCTGGAATCTACTAACATAACATTCCTGCACATCTAAATCCACACACAGTTCTTTGACTAGATAAAACAAGTACAATTTCTTGGATTTCTTTTCCAACAAATAATTTAAATTATTGACATTCCACAACCGGTATGGGAAATATGATAGAAGATCTGATAGTATAATTTATAGACTGAGATCTAAAATTCTACTTTTTGGCTACGCTTCCATACAAGCAGAGATGAACTAGCAGGAGTACTGGGATGGCTGTTTTCATTAACGGGGGCAAGGATTATTCTGTATTTTTTATGGAATAAGTGGAAGCTTAGAGGTATATGTAAAAAGTTTATTTGAAGTTCTCTAAAGAAGTAAATTGAAGACTGAAAAAGATTGAAAAACACATTATTGCTCCTGTAAACAATGAGAACAAGCAACAACTTGGTATATTGGCCTCTTCTGTCAGAAAAAGTTCTTTGGTCCACTTGTTTGGTTTGAACCAAAAACAGAATTACTTTTTTAGTTTGGTCCGGTTTGCTTTCACATTGTGCTTTGTTGCAAGTGGATTACGATTAGTAAACAAAGCTAAAATCATTGCTTCAACCATCCAAAGTGATGGGAGTGGGACGGAACAGAACAGAAAAAACAAACATTGGATGTCATTTCTGTCGTGAATGTTAACAGAACACATGTTCCAGTATTTATAACTGGAATACCATTTTAAATATGAAGAGCAGCACATTCAACGCTGCAAGCCAAAGACGATCAGATGGTCTGGGTATCCTGACCAACATGCTGCCAAGCAACGGTGGCTTGTGAAGCCCAAAATAATAGTTCACTTATAATATCTGGGGCTCTTTCAGGGAGTGTGACAGCGAGGAAGAGCAAGACTTTCAGTAGACAACAGGAAGGCTAAGCAAAAATTGCTCTGTTTTATCCCTTTGGGCTTCCAGACGGAACATTTTCAGAAAACAGGTGCCCAAATTAAACAGCATTTCAAGCTGGATTTCTTCATCAATATTCTGAATTGGACCGGGGAATGTTGACATCTATGTTCATGCCAGTGGTTTCCAATCAAGTTCTGACACATCTGCTTTTACATTGTAAATTCATTCAGCACAACCTGATCTTTAAACTTTTTACATAGTTTGTCACTTTGCACACACACAATGCACTCACTGAGATTATTTATTTTTCCTTTAGTTTCACACTGAGAAAAAAAACATGAACACATTTTCTTATGCAAAAATCATGACACTGCCTTCCAGGAGGTAAAACATTCTCCTTTTTGACCTTTTCTTTCTGTCTGATTTGCTGAATGTTGTGGCACTTTCTTGTGTGCTGTAATCACAAACGCTACATTTTACCACAGTCAGTGGATAAATGCCGACCTACCAGAGATCTCCTGTGGACAGAGTAATACAGCTGCCCTTGTAAAGGAAACAAGCACCAAAGTTTAAAAAGTAAGACACAAGTTTCATTTCTATTTCTCAATAACAAAGCTTCTTACAAACAGTGCCTTGCAAAAGTATTCATATCCCTTAAACTGTTCAAGGGATATGAAAATTATCACTTATTCTCATTATCTTCAGATAAAAACCATCGCAAACTTATGAAGCAAACTGTTCTGATAATTTTATTATGGAAGTACCTTTGGGAAAAAAAGAGCTTTTGGGACAAATTGAAATATTTAGTTTTTTTTATTTCACTATAAAACAAAAAATATCTATAAGAAACAAGGACGGGAACAACAACAACCGACTGAAAATGAGGATTTCTCATCAAGGAACATAAAGCCAACAGTGTTAGACATCCATGTGTTGCCTTAAGGTTATAGCGCACGCCCAAGAGTCACGATGGCTTATTACTTAATGATGAAATTAAATGAAACACAAAAGCTATTGGGTTTTTTTCAACATGTTCATCTCATGGGCAAAAGAATAAAAGAAAATTTATCTTGTTGTGATAAATTATAATCTTCAAAGGGCTGTTTTTAATGTTATTTACATAACACGATGAACCAAGAATGGTTTTCTCTAAATTATACAAACAACTCAAACATTTGAAAAACATTTAAATTTGTAATAATTGCAGGCTCAACCTTTCGTGGCGTCTACATAATGATCCTGATCCTTTAGATTGAGCGGGTATAACAAGTAGAATAATTTGAAGTTTATATATATATATATATATATATATATATATATATATATATATATATATATTTTTTTTTTTTTTTTTTTTTTTTTTTTTTTTTTTTTTTTTTTTTTTAAAAAAAATTTTTTTTTTTTTTTTTTTTTTTTTGGGGGCTTTTTGGCGGGGGTTGT
>NW_015114986.1:52802-68944 GCF_001443285.1 Poecilia latipinna
TTTTTATTTATATTTTTAAATTTTTTTTTTTTTTTTTTTTTTTTTTTTTGTTTTTTTTTGTTTGTTTTTACAAAAAACTTTTTACTTTTACTTTTGTTTTCTGGGTGCTTTTAGGGGAGAGTGTCTGAAAGTATTGTTGGGACTAAATAGCCACATACATAATTTACTTTTCAGCAACAGTGAGTAAGCCTCTTACTCTTATTATTGGAAATTATTTTAAAGTGTGGTTTACACTTTGTATAAGAGATGGACTGACTTCTACCCTAAAAGACAAAAAAGGATCCTTATTCCAGAGTTGAAGTTCACTGCCTGGCCAAAGAAAAGTAGCTACTAAAGACAAAAAGGCTGCACACTCACCTTTAACTTTGATGAGAGCACTTATCTGCTGTGGCATTGTTTCGATAAGCTTATGCAATGTCAAAGGATTTATTTCCATCCAGTGTTAGATAAATTTTTCACCAAGATCTTGCATTGATGATGGGAGAGTCCAACCACTGAGCAAAGCCTTCTCCAGAACATCATAAAGAATCTTAATGAGCTTCAGATTTGAATTCTGTGGTGGCCGATCCATGTGTGAAAACAATATCTCATGTGCTCGAGTCCAGGCTTTATGCTCTCTTGCAAACTAATCAATTAGCCTCACTGATTAGTGGTTTTCTCATGGCTACAGTTCAAAACACTTGAATTCCCTTCACACTGTGTGCAGAAAAATGCTTTCACTTTCAATATTAAACTAGTAAATACTGTTGTTTCTCTTCGATTTGGTGACACCAAAAGTTTAAGTGATCACTGATCACGGTCATTCGGGGGTTTTTTTTTTTGTTTTTGTTTTTTTTCCAGCCACATTTTTTCCTCAAAGACAATGGTTCCTCACTATCCTTCCATTATAATGCATAATAATGCATTGGATAGTTCTCAACCTAGTTTTAGTAGTTCCTGCAAACTTCCTAGATGTTTTCTATGCCTCAAGCATCCCAATGATTTGACCCTTCTTAAAACAGATTAACATCTTTTCCATGACCACAGGATGCCTTTCCACATGGGTGTTAATCAAATGTGAGAAGCTACTTATTGTGTCAGCTGGGGTTAAATAACTTACCGATTTGTTCAGTTAAATTTGGGTGGTAACATTTTAGGGGCCATACTCTGTATTTTTTGAAAGGAGCTAAAAGACTTTTCCAATTGATAAACCAGGACCAGTGCTTTATGCAAATCACGGAGGAAGACTGTGAGGTGCTATGCCAATAGCACTAACCTTGATGAGCATCTCAGACTTAGTCACGCTACAGAATATGGTGACGGCAGGAGGCTGCCATCTGAAGAGGAAAGGAAAGGTGGCATATGGGCGACACAAACTTCAATCGGTTAGTGCTTTGGCAGAGATACTGGCATCAGAGTGTTTTATGTCACTGGAGATTTCTTCCAGTAAAACATGTTCTGTCATAATTTACTGACTGCCGACAAAACATATCTCATAAATACGTACTGTAGTCATAAATTGTTTTAATTCAAATTTAAGCAATAAAACTAAAAATATGTTTTGGAAGCCATGAAGATACGTAATCAAAATGTAAAGTTACGAATCACTTCACCTTATGTGAATAGACTGCGGTTTACCATTAAGTCATGATAAAATCCAATCCTGTGCCAGGAATTATAAATATTAAGAGTGGGCTTAAAGTTGATTAATCAGTGTGCAACTCATTGTTGAAACCCACGTGAAAGCTGGAGAAATGTAATAAACTGAGGAAAGTCTATGAACACCTGTCAGGAACAAAGAAACAGCATAAACCAACTGTTACATATCAAAGCGGGGATTATTTTAATTTTTGTTAGTCTCCTCTCAGAAAGGTGTGTATTTGTATGTTCCATGCAACTATAAACTATATAATGTTAACTCTGCCTTTCCATTCTGTAAAATGTTTATGAACTAGTGCTGATGGGGCTTTAGAAAGAGATTTGTTTTTGTCTGTCGATAACTTCAAATATTTAAAATGAAGTCAGAGAGTAGGCCTCATTAAACGTCATGAGCTTTATTCTGAATGCAAGTGAATGAAGAATGCTGTAGAACTACAATATTCACTGTAAAAAATAATGTATTGACCAATAGGTTTTCATACAGACAATGTGACAGATTCCAGCAGTATAATGATTATGTTGAACGCTTGAAACTGAACTACGGTAGGAGATGTATAACAATTTATGTTTATAATTGTGTCACTCTTATTAAATTCAACTTTTAACCTCAATTGTATCTGCAGCACATCAACAATGTCCTTTTCCTTCTCTAAGGCCAAACTGCATAATGTTGAACTTATTACAAATTAAGTAAATAAAAAGTCTGACCCTCAGGGATTTTTTTCCCTTCAGAATTCTTTCACACAATCGGGAAGGAAATTACCACCATAACGACGGTGCTTTAGACATAAGACACACAACCAAGTATTTCACAGTGAAAAGATAAAAAGCATGTACCCATGCTACAGTGGATGAAAGTTAAAGTGATATAAAGGGGTTTAAACCATATAAAGGTAAACAAGAATGCCTGCAACATGACTCGTAAAAAAGAGAAGCAGAATCCCACTAAACAACAGGTTGACATTGAATAATTCAGGGAGCATAAGAGTCCGTTTGAGAGCAAGCTTTCTAATATTCATGTGACATGATAGCCAAGACAGGAACTCTGGCTCTCGCCGGGCACAATGTTATTCACACGGTAAGGCACAGCAGTGTTTTGTAATTCATAGCCCTGGTTTTAAGCCAGCTATAGACATATCAAAACCAACCATGAGCCTCAGCAGTAGCTAAGTAGTTTTAAAAAAAATTATCAAATTTTAAACTAAGCTGAATCAGATATCCAAGGACAAAAAACACCTCTCATCCGAAGGTCTGACAATAACTTTCCAATTTTGGAAGAGGCAGGCGATGAGCAGTTTCTCTTCTCTAAGCATAGTGTAGCTAAAAATGGTGGATCAAGAGGTACAAGCATTTTAAAAGTCACCTGAAAGTAAAGCAGTCATTTATTTACTGTCCTAAACATTTGCCATCTTGACTTTGAATCATATCACATGGCTAAAGATCATGTGGATGTAAGTACCTCAGTAAACAAAGGAAGCCTTACCACCTTGGAAATAGAGGCCCCTAAATCCTGCATGTATTACTCTAGAAAAATGGTGGACAAATTATTCTTACAGTCAACTGAGTCCTTCAGTGAGGGGTGGAGGAGGCCTCTTGGTGTTCCATGGTGTAGATTCAGCCTGTGGAATAAAGTGGAACAGATCTTAAAAGCAGGCCTGCAAGCTATAGTAGATCTGACAATCTTAATTTAGCACTTGACCCATTTTTAAGGGCATTGCACTGATTGCATCATTAGAAAAGCTGGGAATCAAAGTATTTCATTCACCAGTAATCAGATAGGTTGTGCTTCTCATGTCTTAGTCTGCCTGCTTTCAGCCAGAAACGGTTACTGTTGAGGTAGTACTCTGCATAATTAAGATGCCTTGCTAAAAAGACATCCTTCTTAGAATCCAACTGGACTACAGTTATTGAGATGTTCCTCAAAACCTACGAAGGTAGAAATCAGTTTTAGATGCTGCAATGCAAAGGTAATTTAGGTTGCAGTGCAGTTTGTGGTAAAATAGCTGATTTCACCAACTGCTGTCTGACAGGGGGGATTTGGGGTCAGTTCATCTAATGAAAGGCTGACTGAAGAGGCAGCAGAAGGACAGGAAGGACTAAAAAAAGCAGAAACCTATCAAATACTATTGTAAACAAAAGCCAACATGGCAAACACAGTAAGACAGCAAGACAATGAAAACCATGTAAAAAGTTGTAAAATTGCTTCCTTTCAAAACTATTAGGAGAAAAGTAAATCAGAGTGAATTTTGCTTCTCCAACATGATACTGATCATTTTTGTGGTCACAAATTTTCATACTATTAACAGCTGTTACCATCACCAACAATACAAAATATCAGGTTTACAAGAACAAGAACAGTGTTTTTTTTTTTTGTTTGTTTGTTTTTAGGAAAACTAAGAGTTGCCATGTCTTGTCTGACCCTCTCTGTGATGTGATTCTTTATGGCCTACCACTTCATGGCCAAGTCTTTCTTGTTCCTAATCGCTTCCATTTTGTTATAACAGCCGACTGTGGAATATTTTGTAGTGAGGAAATTTCATGACTGGACCAATTTCACAGGTGACATCCTATCAAAGTACCAAGCTAGATTTCACTGAGCTCCTGAGAGTATAACCCATTCTTTCAGTGATTTGTAGAAGCAGTCTGCAAGCCTAGGTGCTTGATTTTATTCACCAGTTGCTATGGAAGGTATAAAAATACCTAAATTAAATTATATGAATGAGTGATGGAATACCTTTGGTAAAAGTATTACAGTTTTCTACTTTCCACAATCTGAATTGGTCCCAATGGCAAAGAAGAACAGAAAAGAAATATATTTTTCTCTTTTCATAAATAGAGTAAAGCTTTCATAAATGTCAAACTGTGTTTTAGAGAAACAGCTTAAAGCAGAGCCATCTACTTCAAGCTTTAGTCTAAGGATTTTCGATTGTGAGCTAAAACTTGTCAAAAGAAGCCTAGATTCCTTAAAACATATGCCTTTAGTTCAGCACCAATTAAAAACCTAAAGGGGAACCCACGTTGGGATCGCTGCAGTTCCTCTCATTAATTGATGTGGGTGAATTGGCCGGAACAGATTAATACTGGACTTCAGTCACAGATATCCAAATGGAAGAAGTTCAAAACCACAAAATGTCTTGCAGCGATGCCTTGCAGCATCTGTCACTAACCAGACACTGAACAGAGAATTATATAGCAGCAATCTTTGCAGCCATTAATAATCATATTTCTTTGTAGAGCTTGAAGTTGCTCGTAACAGGTGACTTTTTTCCATTGTTTTCTACCAGATAAAGACGCAGTCATATAAATTATTTACACCTTACATATATTTTTAAAATCCATGTTGTCAGCCAAAACAGGGCACCTAAGCTTAAAGCATTCTTTTATATTCATACCTCATAATAATAGCTTCATCTTACCATATGAAGTCCCATCCTGTTGGCGGTAACATGGCATTTTTGGAGACAGGCTTCAGTTTAACGTCATGTTTTAATATTGTGAGCCTATAACCTTCTCATTATTAAATGTGTCTGTTATCATGCCAGCTACATTTAATTAAACTGTCCAACACCAGAGCAGACTGAGGTGGCTTTAAACCCTATAGGGATAATAGCATTTCTGTTGCGCATGCTGTGAAAAACTCAAATATTAGAACTATTTTTTACAATAACTAAAAACATGTACATTACAGGACCAAACAACCTAGCTGGATAGAAAGCATCAACCTCCTGCATTATAAATACACCTGTCCTTTATGTCCTAATGAGAAGGCTCATTAATCCATGTATGTGGTAATTAAGAGTTCAATAATCACCTTCTGTCTCCATTAGTACCTGGACCCTCTGGTCTGTTGGTAAAAAGCTCCAGAATGCTGAAGCCTCTCCCCAGAGACAGATAGGAGCCGTCTGGTTTGGTTGATAGCGACACTAGCTCCACAACGACCAGAGTGCTGGGCAGCAGCAAGGACGTATGCAGGTACAAAACCTGAGAAATAAACACATGGGACACCAAAAGAGATCATCTAACTTACAGTGTTTAGTCGTTCAGAATGCTTTGAGATTAATTTCCCATATCTTAAAGACAAAAGCCATACGTTTGCAATAAATATTAAAGTTTTTCAAAATTAAAGGCAATAAATTTACAATATTGAAGCTAAAATATTCGACATTGTAAAGTAAGAAGTTAGTAAAAACACACTTTTCTGAGATTGTAAATTCATTCGGGACAAAAAATGTCAAGTTCTCCAAGACTTTCCAAGAATTCAAAGTACATATACATGCTTTCCATCTCATAATTTGAGAAGTTTCTGTTTTGCAGTTTATTTTTCACCTTGCAGTTTATTTTTCACCTTGCGCAGTTCATGTTTTTTTTTTTTTATTTGTACAAAGGCCCAAATGTGCCATCATACAAAAGAGCTCATCTCTCAGGTCCTTTTACTATTTTGCCATTCCTGTCCACAACACTTTAAAAAACACTCTTGGAGTGAGAATACCCAACATTAAAGCATTTCAAGCATATTTATGACCTAGTTTTCCAGCAAGAATATTCTAATTACCGCACAGGTTCTCGTCTTTTTAAAACTCACAGATTTGGCACTGGAGCCAGCTCATTAACACCTTTAGCTGTCTATCATACATCTTTAGCCATGTGTTTGTGATAGTTACAGAGTATAATAGGATGGAAAAGGTTTGGTCTGGAAGGCCACATATGTTGTGTTAAAATATTAATGTTCTTATCTACATTATTTCTGCCATCACAGAAGGGTGGACTGAGTTAGCCAAGGGCACTGATACACAATCCCATGATTTTATATGTGAGCAGGGTATATTGCATCCTTGCAGTAAAGGAAACAAATTATGATCTAGCAAATAAGAATAAAGGAAAAGAATACAGACACGCATAGAAAATGCTTGTTTTCTTTAAGTCTGAGTGGGATTGAGCACACTGATGAAAGAAGCATGATGAAGACGACATGTAAAATAATAATAATGACCAATAAACAGCATGTTGAAAATCACATCAGGGAAATGACCTATAAACAAGGACAGATGGTGCACTGTCCCAGGGTACTTTACTTGGCTAGAAGCATCCACTGTTGCCGTCATTCGAGCAGTTCAGGGACATTCAAAATAAAAACATAACACCAGTGTAGCATTTGGAAGGTAATTCCTAATATCCCAAAGACACTGCAGATTCACATTAGACATGCATTAGAATAAACTGAAAGCTGTTGTGACAAAACTGTAAGGAATTTAATTTGAGACATGCACAAAAACAAAACAAAAAAGAAAAGAGCAACCTCACTGGATTGATTCATCTCCATTTTAGTCATGTACCTTAGTACTTGATGAAGAATATCCTTATCTTAGAAAGATGAATCAGCTAATTTTATTACAGCTGTTGGACTTTTTGAGCTTTGATATTTGGGACAAATCAATACGATTGTTGATATCCTAAAGGAACTGAAATCAACAAATTTTCCTTTCAGGACGTGGATGAGTTGCATTGACCTGCTATTTCTGTACAAGCTCAGAGATGCTAATACCTTTTGGGAGCCTTTTTGTTGTCTGTGTGAGGTAGATGCAATTGTATACAGGCTCTGATGTGTTCAAATTGGAAATAATAGCCTTCCTGTGCCAGAGCCACCCTGTTTTACACAGCACAAAGGCCTGAATACCATAAGGAGACCTATAAATTCTCTCCGATCCACTGGTTGTGGGGAACAACTCATGTTATTTTTCTAAATCACCATCAATACCATGATGTCATTGTCAGAAAATAAGTTAATCTGAGCTACCCTGAAATAAAGAGATTCTCCAAGCCCTGTGTAACTTCAGATGCGAAAAGGTCCATAAAACCCGCATGTAAAATCACACAGACTGTAAAAGGGCTTTTTTTATTTCTATTTTTTTTCTTTTTACAGACACCATCTAGTAAGGCTAGTATTTTTCCAAATACAAGAACTTCAAAGAAAGAGTACAACATGCAGGGTAAAGTTCTCCTAACACTGTGATATGGATTTTTTATCTGCCGATTTTTTTACATCAACAGCAACTTCTCCTGCAAAGAAGATTGTTTATTTATACCCAATATGGCATAAAAGTTGTGAAGATAATGGAATTAAACTCATCCATCTAAAGCAATTTGACTATATTTTCAAAAGATAAATAGCCCCCATCTTGCTCTCACCAAGATCATTTATCAGTTCTAACCCAACATTGACAACAAAATCTAAGCCTGTTCTGTTCTATGAAGAATAATGTAGCAGGAGGCCCACCGTGTCTTTTTCCAGAAACGTGTTGCATATAATTCACCATATTGTTTCTGTTCTTGTTGGTTTGGTTTTTGTTTGACATGATTTTCATTAATACAACAACATAACAGAAGAAGGCAGCTCTGGTGGAGTTCATTTTAACTTCTACTGTTCACAAATCAACTGCTTGAGATCATTTGTTTGTCAGACATTTGGTCCTACTTATCACTACAGCTTATAGAGGAACTCAGAACTGATTCAGCGACAAGGTTTTAGTGTGCATATTGCTTTGTTTGGTTTTCATCACATTTATTCATATTTTGGCCAAACACTTTGGTTTCATCTGGTCTAAAGGGCATTTTCCCATAAGAAAAAGTTTGAGAGAAAAAAGGATTTTTAAGGCAATATCATCAAATAGATGCTGCAGATCAGTTTTCTGTTTTTCAGCAAGTACGTTTGTGTTTGTTGTTGGCCCATAACTGTACTTCAATACCCAGGTGGCCAAGTCAGACGGCAGCACCATTTCGGAGTCTGGTTCTGCCAGAAGTGTTTTTTTTTCGTTTTGTTTTTTTATTACAAGATAGTTTTCCTTCTCTATGCCAACACTTCCATCCCGAGGGCTAGATATGGAATGAAGTTGAAATATTTATCACCATTCATTGTGTTCATTATAGAGCTTGTTGTTAATTTATGTTTCTCAATCCTATTAATATTATCAGTAATCAAATGTGTTGGTGTGAACTGAAACATTATGATATTCTACCAAACCTTTTTTGAACTGGACTAAATTGACCTATATATATAACAGAAGTTTAATTTAGTTGTTCTGAATTGATATACTGAAGTCAGATTAATTCAGTCTTTATATAGCTGCGCTGTTACGAGAAGTTAAACATGCAGAGTCCTATGGAGTCTAAATTTAAGCTTTAGGGATTTCTGTAATTTCTCTGGGCACAGCATGCTCAAATCTAGAAAGATGGGACCACTCCTACAAAGTCTGACCTTGAATGGGTTCCACCAGTAAATATACTCTCTCACTCTAAAATTATGGACCCCAGCTTGTTTGGATACAGCAGAAAGGGTAACAACAATCTTATGCCCAAGATCACCCTCTTTTATTCTTGGTACCGTTTAGAAAAGTATCACTTTGTCATGGTATTGTCATTGACAATACCATGGTAGGCCACCTTACATTCAGTCCAGTCACAGTGTTCAAATGTTGCTTTAGCAGAAAGATTTGGGATTTGCATCTTATATGACTGAGTTACATAAGTCCCTAAATGAAGCATCAAGCCTTCTCATCAAACCATTTCATCATAAAAAAGGGTGGGAAGTGTTCAGCCAAGTGTCATCTTTCCATCAATGCAGGCAGAAGCTGATAAACAGCTCCAATCAATGCAGAGACATTTGACTTGGTAATGAAAGCAGATTGTCGGAGGACAAAAGCCAAATGTTTGAAGGTTTTAGAGGGTATTTAGTCTACTTTGAAAAAGGCTCAGAAACAACTCTTTTGTCTTGCCAGTGTTGAAAGTTAAAAAGAAAATCTCTGGAAAAGTTAGAGAACATTGCGGTTATTAATTGCAATTCCCACAAATCTGAGTTTTATAATACGGAAAATTCATGCATGCAATTGCGCATGCATGAATAACGATGCGTAATAACGCATCTCTGCGTTATTACGCAGAGATGCGTAATAACGTGAATGTTTGCATAGGAGCAATAAACTAAAATGAAAGGGACTTTTAAAGGATTTCTCTTCTTCTCTCTAAAGGATGAGCTCCCTTCGCTGTCCCACGATATCTCTTACTAACAAACAGGCCCGGATTGGCAAATCGGGAGGAACAGGACATTTCCCAGTGGGCTGGCTTGATGCTTGGGCCACCAGGGCTGTTTTCCTTCTGTTTTTGTGTGCATTTCTTTCGAGCTTTAAATATCTGTATAATACAGCACCATATAACTGGTCAACTTTGTCTCATAGCCCTTCAGTCCAAAGAAAGCTAGAGCACCAAGAACCAGCTATAAGCCCAAAAGTCCAGACAGGACAGAAAGGATTACTCATTCAGTGAATATGTTCAGAATTAACATAATCAAGACTACAGTGTGGAACTGCTTTTTATGAAAAGTTCCCTGAGATGCTGAATGATTCAGCTCATTACAGCTGCCCTGAACTGATCAGACTACTTTGTAAAAACGGAAGATTTGTGCTGAGAATTATGACCATTTTTAAAATCTGATTTAGTGTCAGAGGCAGAGCCGGGAGCTGAGAAAGAAATTCTCATGACCAGTTCACTGCTCAGGCATATATTAATTTTCCATGGTTGACCATATTTCTTTAAAATTACTCTTATGCAGAGGGGAATAAACACAATAGGGTCATTGGAAAGTTATGCTATACAGTAAATAAACTTGCAGAGAACAGTGGAATTCTTTTTCTTTAATGATGAGGATTAGATATCTGTTTGATTGGACTGTAGAAAGGATCTTTTTTCCTGTGTCTCTTACGTATCCTGCTGTGTTTCTGGGCCTTCATGATGACCTCTGAGGGCTTCACAAGACAGATGGAGTTTTGTGGCGTTTAAATTTCAAACAATTTGCCTCCAAGTTCCTATTAGAAGCATTCTGAAAACATTCTGGTTGGATTTTATGTCATTTAGAAATCAGACTGAAATAAGGTCGACAAACCATGCACGCAGCACTACAGTTTTATTTGTGAACAATTTTGAAAACTACATATCATTGACCTTCCTCTTTGTAACTATATGTTACTTCTGTTGGTTGGTCAGTCACATAAATTTCCAATCAAATACTCTGAAGTTTATAGTTGTAACGTACAGAATTGTGAAAGAGCACAACAAACACTTTTGCAAAGCACTGTGAAGGAAAGCTCTCCCTGACTGTAATGTTCCTAGATTTTGTAATGATCTGAATTAAAAAGACTTTTCATGTTTAGGAATAACTGCACAACTAAGCAACTGGTCTATATTTTTTTATAAATATGCAATACTTGGTATTAAGGGGTAAAGTTTGGCAACATATATGTAATAAATTGGGTTTTTGTCCCACATAATAAGGTGATTTTTAAGGAAATAGGAGAACAGGTTGTTCTATTTTGCACTCAATTGCACCTCTAGGTTTGTACTAAACACAGAAGTCAGTTTGTTTCTGTAAAGTTCCATATTCATGACGTTTTCCAACCAATATAAACAAGTTTTTAACAGATATGTACAATAAGACAATGCTGTGAGCTCTTGTTACTTGAAGGCCACTGAAGTTCTGGGAGAAGTCATTTAGCGAAATAGCTTGCATCTGCAGCAACACCAGGCGCCATATGTCTGGACTAATGAGAGGTTATGCTTTGCAGCAACAAAGCGGCACTTGATTCTCGCAGGGGTAAATATCTAAGAGCTCCAACTTAAGTCAAGATGGAAGAGGAGCAATATGGTGATATTAAAATAACTTCAACATGGAGGCATGTAGTGTGAAGTCACTGTCAACAGCCAACCTGTCAGCAGCTTTTGAAGCATTATGCTAAGAGAGAACTTATCTATGACTAGCGAGAGGTGAATGGGAATGTGAGAAAGCAATACCGTGGAAAATTAAAGAAAAACAAAATACCTCAAGTAAAATGTGTTCAATTACTTTGGGTATGTACCTTCGACAGCTAAGAAAAAAATTACAGTTCTGAGTCATTAAACTGGATGCCAGTCTGCCTCTGCTTAACTGAAATAATCAATTTTCTCAAGGTAGAATGCTGTTTTATAATTTCACTTCAGACCAAGATGGTTTTAAGGAAATTATTTTAGGAAAATGGAAAAACAACTTGCACTGACCTAGAGCTTGCTTTTTGTATGCAGCTCTTACCCATAAAAGCTTAATTTGCTTCACTATTTGTCTTCTGGCGCTAATTGAATCAATTAGGACCCTTTCACACAGCTATGAAAGTATAATTTACCTCTCAACCTGGAAACACATGTTCCAAAATCAAGGTGTTAAAATTACTTACTTAAAAATCATCACCAGTCCTGGAAAAGGACTCGTACCACTGTACACAAGAAGCAGGATGGTACAAAAAAAAGTTTGTACAAATTTCAAAAAATTTCTAGACCAATGCAGCAGAGAAACCAAACCACATCTTCATAAGAACCATTAGATATTAACAAGGAGAAAAGAAACAAAGGACATGCATTTGTAAAAGCCCATTTTCATATTGTTAGGTATGGTGGGGACTGGAGTAGCAGTGGACATTTATTGTATTGTTTATCATATATAGTGATAAATTTTCTAATTTTGATTCATACAATAAATTCCAATTCCAAAAAATTGTTCATACCGTCAGGATTGTTAACTTTACAATCAACTCCACTGTTTGTTCAAAACATGCATCAAGAAATATCAGTAAATTTGAGAATATAATTAAATGCAGTGACTGTGTGCAGTCTAGCAATACAAATAACGCTTCTTCATGTGGCGGATGACCTAAAGAAACATATTACAAATGAGCTTGTTTTTCAAGAGTAATATTTGTGTTTCTGGGGCTATAAATGCTCCTGCTTAAAAAGTTGGGTTAATGTTATTGCTTTTCACACATTTTTACTTGTGGTGCCATGAATCTGACCAACACTGTGCATTGACTTGGAGACTTGGACTTAGATAAGAAGTTACATGTAAGATATGCATGCTTGGATTAGCTGGTGACACAATATCCAGATTTCAGCACTCAAGACTGACACTGCTGCACATTTTCTTCACAAATGTGAAAAAAGCTTCTATCTGTGGATATAAGTTTTTGCTAGACAACTGCTACGTTCACTGCATCTCAAGTCATCCAGCTAAAATCAAAGATTCAGAAATAAAGCAGACAAACGCTTTTGGCAGCTTCTTGGCTGCAATGCTTTGATATTGAAGTCTATATATGAAGATCTCTGATACAAGTCTGGCAGCAGGATGAGGATGAGAAAAGAGATAGAGGAGGTGAAAGAGAAAGGAGGAGAGATTCAGCGAGTCATTTTACAGGCACAGAACCAGTGGGTATCAGTATCACAAATCCTTTTGGTGTGAAATTTTGTGACAGTCACAAGCACAGTAGAGATGAGAGATGGCAGAGTGGATGATAGAGAGGCTAAGAAAATGACAAGAATTGAGGCTTCAGGCTCCCTTATGGCCAATATGTCACTGGATTGCAGCAAGAGAGATAAGACTGGTATGCATACAGTATGTGTGACAGGTGAATAAAAAAGAAAAAAAAATTCCAACAAGACAAGATTTTTTTCTGTGAACATTATATGCACTAGGTAGTTACACAGCATTTGGAAAATTATTGATATGCAGGAAATACAAATACATGAGAGATCCAGATGCTAGTGATTTCTTCAGACTTGCTCATGCCCTGAGGGACTCCTTGTCAACTAAAATCAGTGCTGTACTCCACTGAGTTTCATATGAAAATTATAATATTCTCATGGTTTAACATATGGAAATATCACTCCATACATGTCCCAGCAGGAGGTTGATGCTGGGACAGTCAACCTCCTACTGGGACAGACTATTTTTTGTGACCATTGTCAAAACAGTTCACTTAAACAAATGGGAACCAAAACCGCAAAGTAATATAAAAACTTTTGAAAATTCTTATAGAATTAGTATTTATATGCCCAATTAATCAAGATATCCAAAATATTTTGTAGCATACTGCACTTCAAAAGTCTTGCATTCATGATCATTGGATGAGATATTAAAATTTATGGAGCACAAAATAGCGTGTTAACGAGTAGAAGCAATGGAAATAGCTGGGTATGATGCAACAGTCAAAAAAAATGACTGAGGCCAAAAACTCACAACAGCTGCATGTAAATCAAGTTTGTTACACTAACAGTCTTACTAGTTGTTAACATCAAAACTGGTTTCAGTTCCAGAAAATGACAATATACAGAATATAAGAAATCTGTAAACAACAAAAAAATCGTCTAAATTTTTGTTTCAGTGCCCCTAATGTCCAAAGTTCTCCATCTGATTCAAACAAATCTCTACCATCTACAATTTTGCCAACAAGAAACTGAAGTGCTTGCTGGGTAATTTTTTACTTTGTAACAGAGGTTTTGATCTCCTGTTATTGCTAAACTCTGAGTGAAATGTTTCAGTCTTTGGGTGCTGGCTGAACGGTGGAGGGGCAACATAATGCTGCGGGATGGCAACAAGGAAAGAAAACAGTGTCTCCGTGCCAGACTTCAGACACAAAGAGGCAAAGATGGAATTGACACGTCAAAGCCAGGAACAACAAAGTACAAGACAGGCAGAATCTTTTTCTTTCCCCTCAGTCTCAACACGCGCCCACACACAAACAGGCAGCGCAGACCCCAGGGAGAGCTGATAGCAGAAATATTGGGACGAGCTTGCTGTGTGTGGATCTCTCATATGTGTGTTTTAGAATCCGAGAGTTTGCGTGTTGATGTGATAGGGAGAGGGGACAGGAAGAGAAGAAGAAGACAGGCATGGAGAAAGAACAGTCAAATGCAAGGCAAGTATGAATACGCAGCACACACTAAAAATGAACACGCACACAGCTAAAACCTCCTTGAGGCTCTCATCTCTCTCTGTCACCTCAGCAGTAGCTCTTGTGGGCCCTTCAGTTCCTTTGTGCATACACACACCCACAGTGTATAGCTGTGTATTAGGGGATGTGCCACTCCACTGTATAAAGCTGTTAAGCAGCAGCTGCTCCACGATGTGTTTGGTCCCTGTGGAACTGAAATATTGATCAGTTCTCAAGCAAGGCGTGTAGTCTTCAACCCCATCGTCCCCATGTATAATTGAAGTGTATATCTTTTAGTGTGGAATGCCAGTTGGGAGAAGGAATTAAGCACAGAGGTAGGCTGGAGAGGGGTCCTTGTGCTATGGAAGCTCCTTTGTCCATCAATCATGTGACCTTTTGCACAGGCGGTTTTCATGCTCAGCGAAGCGCCGTGAATTGGAAGAGAAAGGGAACAGAACAGACTCAGATTCGATCTAGGTTGATGATTTACAGCCAGACATTTATCTGAGCACTTAGCAGCTCTGAATAAAGAATGACAAATTCCTCCAGAGCATTTTGGGCAAGAGAGCTTTGACCCAGGACAAAAATATCTATAAACCTCATGAAAAGATCAAAACTAAAAAGACATCTGTTCACCTAGTTATTTTTTCCATCTTGATTGGAAGTTGAGCTTGGAAAAATGACTTGAATGTTTCAATTGATGCCATCTTCTTTCAGCTGCAGAAAATCAAAGTGTATAGTTTGTGCACAAAGTCGGTGTTATGATCATACAGACTACAGGTGCTAAATAAGTTGAATAGCAACTGTCAAAAAAAAGTGGTCTTAGCCAGCACCACAAGGTGTGCCTAATGACATGGACAATAAGTTTGTGAGAAGTAATTTTTGTCAATCTGCGATGCAATAAAAAAATATGCTTGTTTCTAAGCGCGCAAATAAAATTTGGTGACATTTTCACATACTTCCAATAAACAAACTGGTTCCAATTCACGGCTTAAGGTACACAAGAGATCTGGGGTTTAAAGATACGACACTGGCTCACAGAACAGGTGTAATGAACTCACAAATGCTCTAAGTAACACTGCGCAATAATACAAATGTGTTAGAACATTTAAACAAAAAACAGAAAAATAGAAATGCACATCTTTTTAAAATCCACACTTAATGAATAGGCTAATATCTTTCATCAAATCTCCATTGTTGTAGTGATTACAGAACAACGCTGAGCTGACGAACCAATGGGGTGTAAAATGTAAGCAAAAGTTAAACCAAAGGTTGTGACTGCAACATTAAAACAACTGCACACACTGCTTCACCCTCATTTATCAATGCAAACCAATGGATTATGTGCCATCATCCTCTGACTGCAAAAAAGAAGCACATAGTAAATTTAAACTGACCAACGTGTGGAGAAAATTCATCATAAAAGTAGCCAAGAGGCCCATGGTAACTCTGGGGGAGCTGCACAGATTCAGAGCTGAGGTAGAAGTACCTGTTTAAGAAGCAGCTATGAGGTATGTCCTCTACAAATCTGTCCTTAGAGTGGTAAGAAATACAGCCACTGAAGTCATGTCTGCAATTTCTCACAACCAACATGAAGAGGAGGGTGATCTGGTAAGATGAGACCAAACCTAAATTATTTAGCCGTCATATAAAACATCACGCTGAACACACCATTCCCATACTGACATGTTGTGGTGGCCACATCATGCTGATGGTTTTCTCCAG
>NW_015114986.1:69688-94032 GCF_001443285.1 Poecilia latipinna
TAAATCAAGTTTGTTACACTAACAGTCTTACTAGTTGTTAACATCAAAACTGGTTTCAGTTCCAGAAAATGACAATATACAGAATATAAGAAATCTGTAAACAACAAAAAAATCGTCTAAATTTTTGTTTCAGTGCCCCTAATGTCCAAAGTTCTCCATCTGATTCAAACAAATCTCTACCATCTACAATTTTGCCAACAAGAAACTGAAGTGCTTGCTGGGTAATTTTTTACTTTGTAACAGAGGTTTTGATCTCCTGTTATTGCTAAACTCTGAGTGAAATGTTTCAGTCTTTGGGTGCTGGCTGAACGGTGGAGGGGCAACATAATGCTGCGGGATGGCAACAAGGAAAGAAAACAGTGTCTCCGTGCCAGACTTCAGACACAAAGAGGCAAAGATGGAATTGACACGTCAAAGCCAGGAACAACAAAGTACAAGACAGGCAGAATCTTTTTCTTTCCCCTCAGTCTCAACACGCGCCCACACACAAACAGGCAGCGCAGACCCCAGGGAGAGCTGATAGCAGAAATATTGGGACGAGCTTGCTGTGTGTGGATCTCTCATATGTGTGTTTTAGAATCCGAGAGTTTGCGTGTTGATGTGATAGGGAGAGGGGACAGGAAGAGAAGAAGAAGACAGGCATGGAGAAAGAACAGTCAAATGCAAGGCAAGTATGAATACGCAGCACACACTAAAAATGAACACGCACACAGCTAAAACCTCCTTGAGGCTCTCATCTCTCTCTGTCACCTCAGCAGTAGCTCTTGTGGGCCCTTCAGTTCCTTTGTGCATACACACACCCACAGTGTATAGCTGTGTATTAGGGGATGTGCCACTCCACTGTATAAAGCTGTTAAGCAGCAGCTGCTCCACGATGTGTTTGGTCCCTGTGGAACTGAAATATTGATCAGTTCTCAAGCAAGGCGTGTAGTCTTCAACCCCATCGTCCCCATGTATAATTGAAGTGTATATCTTTTAGTGTGGAATGCCAGTTGGGAGAAGGAATTAAGCACAGAGGTAGGCTGGAGAGGGGTCCTTGTGCTATGGAAGCTCCTTTGTCCATCAATCATGTGACCTTTTGCACAGGCGGTTTTCATGCTCAGCGAAGCGCCGTGAATTGGAAGAGAAAGGGAACAGAACAGACTCAGATTCGATCTAGGTTGATGATTTACAGCCAGACATTTATCTGAGCACTTAGCAGCTCTGAATAAAGAATGACAAATTCCTCCAGAGCATTTTGGGCAAGAGAGCTTTGACCCAGGACAAAAATATCTATAAACCTCATGAAAAGATCAAAACTAAAAAGACATCTGTTCACCTAGTTATTTTTTCCATCTTGATTGGAAGTTGAGCTTGGAAAAATGACTTGAATGTTTCAATTGATGCCATCTTCTTTCAGCTGCAGAAAATCAAAGTGTATAGTTTGTGCACAAAGTCGGTGTTATGATCATACAGACTACAGGTGCTAAATAAGTTGAATAGCAACTGTCAAAAAAAAGTGGTCTTAGCCAGCACCACAAGGTGTGCCTAATGACATGGACAATAAGTTTGTGAGAAGGAATTTTTGTCAATCTGCGATGCAATAAAAAAATATGCTTGTTTCTAAGCGCGCAAATAAAATTTGGTGACATTTTCACATACTTCCAATAAACAAACTGGTTCCAATTCACGGCTTAAGGTACACAAGAGATCTGGGGTTTAAAGATACGACACTGGCTCACAGAACAGGTGTAATGAACTCACAAATGCTCTAAGTAACACTGCGCAATAATACAAATGTGTTAGAACATTTAAACAAAAAACAGAAAAATAGAAATGCACATCTTTTTAAAATCCACACTTAATGAATAGGCTAATATCTTTCATCAAATCTCCATTGTTGTAGTGATTACAGAACAACGCTGAGCTGACGAACCAATGGGGTGTAAAATGTAAGCAAAAGTTAAACCAAAGGTTGTGACTGCAACATTAAAACAACTGCACACACTGCTTCACCCTCATTTATCAATGCAAACCAATGGATTATGTGCCATCATCCTCTGACTGCAAAAAAGAAGCACATAGTAAATTTAAACTGACCAACGTGTGGAGAAAATTCATCATAAAAGTAGCCAAGAGGCCCATGGTAACTCTGGGGGAGCTGCACAGATTCAGAGCTGAGGTAGAAGTACCTGTTTAAGAAGCAGCTATGAGGTATGTCCTCTACAAATCTGTCCTTAGAGTGGTAAGAAATACAGCCACTGAAGTCATGTCTGCAATTTCTCACAACCAACATGAAGAGGAGGGTGATCTGGTAAGATGAGACCAAACCTAAATTATTTAGCCGTCATATAAAACATCACGCTGAACACACCATTCCCATACTGACATGTTGTGGTGGCCACATCATGCTGATGGTTTTCTCCAGCATGGAGAGGGAAGTTGGTCTGGGTTGATGGGATGTTGGATGGTGCAAAACAGTAAAACTGAAAGAAAAGGCTGCAAGTAAAATTGTCACAGGGATATGGGTTCCTTATTCAGCAGGCTAATGAGACAAAACATGCATGTAGTGCTACAATGGAATGGAAAGCATGTTCATGTGTTAAAATGATGTGAAGTTCAGGCTACAAAGCTGTGCAGATACGTCCAAAAAGACTTTGAGCTAAAGGTTTTCATACAAAGCACTGACTTGGTTGGGCTGAATACAAGTAAATGTAATACAAGGAATATTTTATTTTATTAAGACATGTATAATTTTTCCCTCCACTTCATAATTGTGTTCTATGTTTTGTCGGGGTATCATATTATAATTGCTATAAAGTACGTTGAAGTTCAGGGTGAAAAAGTTCAATAGGCATTTCAACTTCTGCCATGCACTGTAAGCACCAACTCCTTGAAGAAATTGCCATGGTTTTTGTTATAGAATTATAAAAAAGTCTAAATCTAACATTAAAAACAAATAATAAATGTACCATAATAAAATATTCAGTTTGTCTCTTCTTCAAAACCCTTACTGCAAATGTTTGTTTCTTGCCTCCAGGTCTGTAGATTTTAAAAATAGATTACTAAACATAACAAAAATCATAAATTCAAAAGATTATCACAGAGCAGAGTCCAACTGCAGATATAGATACCCCCGTAGCTACAGGACAACCTAGAGTTAACCTGGAAGTAACAGTTTTAACCCATAAAACAAAATTGAAGCCAAGGAAGGTTATATATTATCTAATGTCTATTCTTTCCGACTGGATTGGAACAGGGGTCCTACAAAAGAACTTGGTAATCACCTGTTCCCTAAACGCAGCAGCAAGGGGCACAGTTCCTTCCTACACAACAGCTGAATGTTCACGCTTGACAAGCTGTGAAACACATGAGCAAAAAAAAATATGGTAGACTGCAAAACACAGTGTATCGCACACAAAAAAAGAAATGCAGCCGAGTTCAAAGAGATTTTCTTTTTTCCTTCAGCTGAACATGTCTTTGCTTTTAGAGAGGGCGGTGAAAAAAATGGAAAGAATGAAAGCTTCTTTGACTGGAGCTTTGTTACAGCAACAGCAGCTTCATTTTGACAACATATTGCGTGCTTTCAGAGAGTGGAAACTCATGCTTTACAGCACAACTGTGACTGAAGCCCCACTTTAAACTAACTCATTTTTATAAAAAAAACAAAAAAAACAAATCCTTACGAAACAAAATTGGAGAAATTGCAGGACTGATGCCAATACTTTCCCCATCGGTAAGATTCTGTCTTCTGCTTTTCACTTCTTTGAAGTCGTGTAATAAGGCTATCTGATGGCTGACGGTTATGTTGATGCATAAGTGAGTGAAGCTAAGTGTTTTTAATCACCATCTGTATCTAAGACATGGCACTCCATCTTGCTGGAGGTTTTTTGTTGTTTATAAAAGGCATAACCCTAGGCTTTTCTTTCAATATTCTAACAGAAAACTTTAATATAAACCTTTAGATGTACTAGTCCTAACTTGAAGCATTTGGAGACCTAGATAAACAGAGGTTTGTGTTGGTCATGAACGGAGCTTGGCCTTTTCCTCCCAAGCCCAGCTGTCGGTCTGATAATGTTGCACATGTGAGAAGAAACCACTGGTTCCCTGTAAAGGCTAGGGAGCTCAAATGGAGTGATCACAGAAAGAGACAATGCTAAAAAGATGCACATTTCTCCCTTTCCTCCTCTTGTTTCTCTTCTCTGTGTACGGACAACACAACATTGCCCTCTGCTGACAAATCTGCAGAGAAGACCAATCTGAAGTGCAATATTTTAACCGTCATTCAAAGGATCTGAGACAAGATTTAATAAAATCTGTAGCAAATTTTATAAAATTTGCAGCAGCCCCTAAAAAAACGAGCATTCCGAAGACTTTTCAAATTACTTTGCTTTATTACAGTATTAAAAGTCCTGAAAGAGTACAGACAATGAAGGTTAAAAATTAACCTCCCCTTTTTTTGTTTTTTTTTTTGTTTGTTTTTTTGGGGGTGGGGGGTTAAACAAAGGTTTGATCTTTTACAGTCAGTGGATATGATTTCTGCATCTGGTCCATAAAAAAACACTTCAAGGAGACTCAACAAGCCCATGCAGCTTACTTAAAAAATAAACTGCATTTCACTAAAAGAAAAAAAATATATATATATATTTACCATTAAAGGAGCTGATACATAAAGTAACAGAAGCAACGACATCGTAATGATGTCATGAATTCTGGTTAGGGACAAAAAACAGGTACAAAAAAATGAAACCGAATTAAAATGGAGCTCCCTCTCTCTCTTTCTGCCTTTAATCACTGCACATCTTTGCTTTTCAGTGGATATTAAAATCAATCCATCATGGCCTGAGTGGGGAGGGAGGTGCAATTTTCAACGTGCTAATGCAGCTTAGGAGTGAATCCCCACCCCACTGACATTATTTGGATATGAAACAGCAATTTGCCACTCATAAACACGAGCATGAGCGTGAGAGCAACGGGCCAAATCTAATAAAAAGAAAAAAAAAGCTGCTGCAGCTCTCGCAGCGTGGCAGAGAAAGGGCCAGACCTACTTTATCATCCTTATAGGATATGATGTGGTTTATATTATTATCCTGGATGGATAATGGGATTTAGATGCTGATTGGGATACCAAGTGGATTTTTATAGCGGCTATGACTATTGTGTTGGATCAAAGTAAGGCCGTGCACAGCGAAAATGCTGGATCAAAAGAACATCAAGCAGATGGTGGGTTGGGGGGGAGAAATGGAGAAAACTGATGGTTGCAAAATGGAAATCAGAATGTGCCATAGCTGTGACTCATTTATGCCACTGCTAAAAGATTTTTGCAACACTCTCTTTTTCACTAAAAGATGCGTATTTTACACACAAACACGCTGCAAGGTGAGGAGGCAAATTTGTATCGCCCTCAGTAGGTTTCAAATTCGAGAGCTACGGGGAGGCTCTTCGTTGCTCCGATCCATTTATAAAGCAGTGGGTGACTGGCCTCCAGCCTGGATTCACAGAGACATTCAGATGTTTGAGGGAGAACACAGGCACCCAGCTGCTCCCCAGATATCGGCTCAAATATAACAACATGGAGCCTTCGGATAAATTTTCAACTACACTACGTGGAGCTATGTTTTATTGTTAATATTTGTTGGCTTTTAAAAAAAAATCCTCTGGCAGGCAATGTCAAACTTTATTCGACTTCAAGATGTCAAAATCCTGCCATCAGTTAGACTGCGATTCTGCATCTGACTGGCTTTTTACAGTCACAGAAAAAAAGAATATGTAATCAAAAGAGCTAAACATCTACTTTGTAGCATGTCACCAAAAAAACAAGCAGTTGACATTTTTTTTAAAATTGTATTGCGTAAAAAAACAAGGGGGATTTTCTTTTTCTCTTCTTCCTCCTTTTATGGCACAGATGCAATGTGTGCAGATGGCTTTTCTCAGGCATTTTAGACAACCTGCCACTGTTCTACTATCGATCCATTCCACACTACATCTATGTTCTTTAGGTTACATGAAACAGTACAGACCAGGGCTCTTCAAACTGTGGTTCCTGAGGAAAAAAATAAATAAATAAATAAATAAATCAGAAAAAGTAACTTAGCCTATGCCAGGGACAAAATTTTAAGATTTCTGTTACCTAAAGCTACAGTGAGTAAGGAGACCAAGGGCCTGATCTTAAAAGGATACAAAGATACTAAATTACTCGTACAAAAGAAAATATTAAATTTCCAGGTGCAATTTGTAGGCGTGTTGTGCATGCAATGGGTTGCATGCACAAAAGCTGAAAGCAATGGTGGTGCTGGAGGCATAGCAATGATTAAAAAAATAATTATAATACATGTCCTTTAAGTATTTCAAAGTCATAAAACATAGTCATAAAAACAAAAACTATTGTTTACCAGACTTTGACTGGGCCATTCTAAGACATGCATATGTTTTGATCTAAGCTATTCCACAGTAGCCTTGCTGTAAGTTAAGGACCTCTGTCCAGTTAGAAGATGGACCTCCACTCTAACATGAAGTCTACCAGGTTTTCCTCCAGTCTGACCCCACATTTAGCTTCATCCATCTTCTTAATCTCCCCACAACATGATGCTGCTACCACCATGTTTTACCAAGGGATGGCCTGTTAAGGGCAATATGCAGTGTTAGTTTTCTACTACACACAGCACATTGCATGCAAGTAAAAAAACTAGTATGAACTTAAGTTCATACTAGTTCATAATGTTCATGTTATATCCAGTCTGACTGATATAAAATGAAATGTAATGATGAACTTGAGGTAGTATCCACATGAGCCAGCTTTGAACAAATTTGAGCACAATCAATCTTACTGAATACAGTACATAAATACAGTGATGAAAGTATTTCATCATTAGTAATAAAAATCACTCAAAATGGTAGTGTTATTTATTTATTTTATTTTTCTTTTACAAGCTGTTAATTTTTTCCCCTAAAACTCTTAAATGTACCACCATTTTTAACAGTTTGTTGTTTATAAAGAATAACCTGATAAAAGGGGTTGCTGTGGTGGCGGAGGGGTTAAGCACAACCCACATATGGAGGCCTTAGTCCCCGACACGGCCGCCGCAGATTCAATTCGCGGCCTGGTGACCTTTACCGCATGTCTTCCCCTTTCTTGTCAATTCACTATCAAATAAAGTACACTAAAGCCAACAAACCCTTTAAAACATTACTTGATAAAAGGATTATAAAGCAAACAGTATAGTCTACAAAGACATTGGCGTTTTGACACCATAAAATATTCAACACAATCCAAGTTCCTTATCTAACAGCTTATAAAGACTATAGAAAGGGTTGGGGGAGGAGGGGTTTGTTTGAAATTTACAATAGTATCAATTTGTTAATGCTCATCGCAGGACAAAACAACAACATTGTTGACCATCAGGTTTTTGGTCAGTGGAGAATTAAAATAAATTAAAGAGTGCCATAAAGAATCCTGACATGTAGACGAGGTTTAATTTCTCTGTAGTAGACTTAGTACTAGTTTTTGTATCTCGCATATTTGATTCTTACAACATCCTATTTAGCACTTTCAATAAGTTATGAGGAATTTCATCATCAAAGCACATCTTTCAGAGAGGACATGAGATAGCGTGACATAAAAATGGTTTCTCTGTTTCCTTTGTCTAATGATGATTACACAGTACAAAGGACCAAAGGAATGATGGCGGAGAAATTACAGAGAATGAACAGAGGGAAACCATAGAGGTGGCTCAAAGATTAAAGCTGGGTGTTTTTGAAGATGGGAAGTTTAAAACACCAGCACGGCACAGACAAGTAGTGAGTGTTGGCCATGTGCTGCACCATGGCTGACCTGAAGATGTGGCTATGGTTCTATTTAAAACTGAAAGACGCAGAAAAACTCATTTCCATGCTGAGTGTTTGTCATTATAATGAAGAAAGCATTCTCTCCTCTGAGCAGCATAATCAGCACATCACTAACTAGAAGCTCAAAGTAATGATTTGATTAATCAATTCAACTAATCATCAGTGTACCAGAGCAGAAGTTGTGCTTCAGGCTCATAATAAGAAATTACTCCAGACCGATTTAAAAGTAGCTGTCTACAAGGCTGTTTTTTTAAGCTGCAACTAAATCTACAAACTAAGCTTAAACAATGGCTGCAGAGCTCAGCAGTAGAAATGTCCTGAAAACAACAAAGGATGTCCAGTATTGTACAAGCAGCAGCAGTAAAGCAAAGTGATACTTTAGGGCCTACTGTACTATGTGGGTCTATTCAAATGTCCAACTTACAACATTTTGAGGTAGGATGTCAGTCTGCCTGCTGAGTGCAGCTCTGAACAGGAAAGGGGACATTATTTGCTGTTTACTCTTGGCCAGGACTTTCTTGGAAAATAAGTTTTTAATCCAATAAAGGAAACCTCAGCCCCCATATTTCTATGGGTCGGTTGCAATTATGTTTTACTATTCAGATTTTGGATATTAGCACACAAACACTTGACTGTCACTGGGTAGACCATGGAAAGATTCAGTCCATCACAAAGAAGCAATGAACATATAATTAAGGACCAATTTATAAACATTGATTGACTCAATATATATTTGTCTGAATAACCCCAAACACCAGCAGAGAACTCTAATAGCACAGCCAAGATATAAACTAGAAGAAAAAATTTCCTACAAGGAAGGAAGGAGTTCCTTTATGCAATAAAGTCTCTAAAACTAAACTTTCCAACATTCTCCAGAACCCAGAGAAGCCTAGCAGGAATGTTTGGCACAATTTATATCAGTTATGCTGCAACAATCTGTGCCGTTCTGTCTTTTTTATTTTTAAAATGAACTCAGCCGGACATGCCACTTTAAAAGTATCAATACACCGTTTCAACAGAAACAAAGGAAACCCAAATAAAGGAAAGGTAAAAAAAAAAAAAAGTTAAATGCAGTTTTCAGTGATAATATCTGGGTTTTGTTTCCTTCTGAAAGTTTTAAATATGGAAGTTGTGCAATACAACTTGGATCAATTTTTGGTAATCACCAACGTGATTGCCAAATTGTTGTGATTAGTTTTGTTTATGCTCATATCAGTCTCGAGAGCACAGCAGAATACAATCCAATCATAAATCTTCATATAAAAAGAGTTCAGTTTCAAATCTTTTGAGTAGTAATTAAATAATGGCAGTGCTCAATTAACACAATTAAGGGTTGAATAGGGATTGATTTCAACAAATAATCATTGACTGAATGCATATGAAGACAACATGAGAAGAATTCATTACAGATCCTCAGAGCCCTGCAGCCCATAAATGCTTGGCACTTTGCAGCTGCAGTTATTTCAGTGAAATGTGTTAAGACAAAAAGTTACCTCGTTGAAGGAAATCTTGTTGTTTTTCATCTTTTGGGATGAGCTCTTCCATGTTTTTCCAAAAAAGTGCTGGAGTTTTCTGTCAAACAGAGTCACTCGCAGCTGGTAGGTCACATCTTCCCCAGCTGACAGATCCTGTGGGTCAACAAAAGAAGATGGACAACTAAAAGCTCTTCTCGATGCCTAAAATAATTAAGCGAATTATAAATAAATCATATGAACATGCAATTAGAAGGTAGGAAGCTCTAACCAATCTGAGCTTAAAATATTTTGCAAAGGAATACGGGCAAAACATTCAGTCTCTAGGCAAGCAAATCAGTAAAAGAAAATCCACAGCCAAACTCAAAAGTATACTTTTAAAATCACCAACTTGGGGGACTGAATACATGCAAAAAACAGTTTAAAGATTATTATTTTAAAAAATGTTAAAAACCACGCATTATTTTTCTTTGACTTCACATTCATGTACCGTTTCAGACCGGTGCACAAATCACACGAAAACACACGGGCGTGTGGTTGTAACGTGTCACAATGTGAAAAAGTTCAAGTGGCATGAAAACCTCTGTAAGTCACAATTTAACACGATTGTGTTTTACAATCGTGTTAAATTGTGGGTCATATTACAGGTCTTTGTGATTATTTTTCTATATAATATTAATAAAAGTGGACTGAAATACACAAAATAAATTGCTGGACCTAACTTGTTTGCTTAAAGCAGTGTTCTCAAACTGCAGTCCTCGAGAGTCAGAGTTTCACAACTTTAGTCCTACACTCTTGAATTAAATGGCTAAACTACCTTGGCAGCATGCAGTCAATCTCTACAGAGCTCTGCTAATGAGCTAATATTGGAGCCAGGTGTGCTGAAGCAGAGAAACATCTAAGTTGCAGGACACCGGCCTTTGAGGACTAGTTTGAGATTACTGGTTTAAACCCAAGAACATTTATGCCATATACAGACACAGACAACTAATGTTTTGAATTACCTGCGGGAGTTGCGCTACAATAAGCCGGCTGAAGCTGAGCTGAAAGCTGTGGTTAGCGGTGAGGTGGTTCTCCACAGCCAGGCGGACTGTTTGGCTGGACGGGGGAACCAACCGGTTCTTGTGAAACACTTCTTCCCAGCTGTCAGCCATGCTGTTTCACTCTTCTGCCTTCACCAAATCATTATCAATAAAAATATTTTTTTAAAAACCATAAAATAAAACAAAAAAAAAAATCTTTAAATTACCTGCGGTTCTACTTTGGAATAGAATTTCTCTTATTCAGATTTTCAAACATGCGGCCGCCATGTTGGAAATCCAGCTGTACTATATTTTTTTAGAGGGGTGCGGAACAGTATAAGCATTTTAAAAAGTAGCTTTGCTTGATAAGAAAAACAATCTTATACTAATACAAATTAGCTGAAATGCTACAATATAACACAATGTGTTTCAAAGAAAGAATTATCACGAAAAAATAAATTTTGCAATTGGGGTGTTTAGCCGGTCTTAACCTGTTCTTTGGTAGAGCCCACCGTGCTGCGTCAGTTGCCATGGTAATAATGTGATCTGATATTTAACGGAATATTACAAGTGAATGCTGAGTAAGTAAATATAACACATACATTCCCATCTGCAGTCCCTTGACAGCTTACAAAAATAAAATAAAACATAAAATATAACACTACAAGTTGCTTTCTAATCAAAACACAAAACCTCGTAGAGACTTACTGGCGCACACAACCGTACAGTTAATGATTATATCAGTATTTCACCGTTCTCCAACATTTGGAGAAAAATTGACAAAATAGTGTTGCCTATATTATTTGTTTTTTTATTGGACAACAAAGATAATGAACTGGAGTACCCTAGTTCCCATTTATAATATAATATAATATAATATAATATAATATAATATAATATCAATGATGTATTAGAATTAAGTTCTTTTAAGGCAATTTCTTGAATATTGTTTGGATCGATGTTGTGTTAACAAGAGCCTACAATAAATTCTTGAATTTTAATGCAGACCATAGCCCTAGCATTTTTATATTTGTTTATTGAGAATGAGAATAATATTAAATTTGGTCTGATAATTTTAGCACAAAAAAGTTAAAAGGTGCAAAATGCTGAAATTTTACATTTAAGATTTAAATGAAGGTGCAAGTTTAGTTATGTTACAACTGATTGTTGTGTTTACAGAGCTACAGTTCAATTCAGTTCAGTTTGTTTATGTATCTCCAATTCACAAAACATTCTCAAGCCACTTTAAAGTAATTTCAATACAATCATATAGAGCAAAAAGAAAACACAAAAACAAAAAGCAAATTGTAAGTTTATTTGATTTGATGATTTAGTCTATTTATTTTAAAGGTGACCGTGATTAAAAGTAATAAAACAATTCGCTAATTAAAAAAAATCCAAAATTAGCTGTTTTAGTGATGATTTCTGACTTTGTCTTAAAATCACCACTAGGGAGCAGCACAACATCACTGCCACTGCGTTACTGAGCGTCAAGAGGAAGAAAAACAAAGGAAGCGGTTTGTATAAATTGTGAAATGTTCGGATTCTTCAAGAAAAACAAACCTGTTAAAATTCGAGGTTATAGTGGGGACAGAAAATACGGCATTGCTTCTAAAGATGTAAAGGAGCTGATTAAAAAGGGCTGTAAGCTGTTACAGGTAAGCCGTATGTTTTTTGTAGTTTAATAACTTTCGTCGCTGCCTTTTTCTGAACCTACGAGAATGAAGAGGGAAATGATAACCATGGACAGCTAAATAGTTTTCTTTAGTTATTAATTGAAAATAAGGCATTTTAATAATCCACGAACAAGTTGAACATTGAGTGAAGCGATGGATGGGGAAAAAAAGATGTTTTCCAGAGCTGTGATACGTCAGTTATACAGATAAAGCTTATATCTTTAAACTAATAGTTGATTTTAATTAACTCAGATTCAGAATATAACTTAATTGGCCGGAAAATTCTGACCTATTAATTTCGGCATATTGAATATTTACTGGCGAACATACGTTAATATTTTTGAAATAATCGTTGTTGGGACAATTATTTTTTTATTACACATAGGTAGAGCAAACACATTTATTTATAAGCACATCTACTTATATATGAATTAAATGAGTGAATTACATTTTCTTCTCCTGAATAAATTTCACGTTTAGGATTGTGCTACTAGAATGAAAAGATGAATTTACTTTCAGTTTCTTTTTGTTTGTGTGTTTGCCTGGGATGCCATCAGATGAGTCCACATCTGGACATGTTTTTGTATTGCTGTCTGTAATATAATCTTTTTGCTAATTTACATTAAAATATCACAATTCTGGGGAACCTTTGTGCTCTACCCCTAATGAACATTTTAGTGTGAGATTTTGTTGCTGCATAAAAACAAGTTTCTTGAGATTATTTGGCTTTTTACACATTTACCAGCAAATTTGACTTTTTCCAATTAAGCTGCCTGCATAAGTTTCCCATAGACAAAGTCTTAAGTCTATGTCTGTGTCTGTGTGTGTGCAAAATTTAAAGTCTGGAATGAAGCAGCTGATCTGACCTAATTATGTGTTTGTGTACTTGTTGAGCTTACAATAATGGGATGTTATCATGTTCTTCACCATCCCAGCTGCCACTTTCTGGTGCTCATGTGTGTTTATATGAAGATGGAACCATAGTGACAGAAGAGTTCTTTCCCACCCTGCCTGATAACTGCGAACTAGTTCTTCTGTCAAGGGGTCAGACATGGAGTGGAGGTACATGAAATAAAAATATACTTGTCCTCCATATCATCTAAAACACAATTTTTTTGTGTGTTATTGTTTTAAGCATGTCACTGTTTCTTGTAGTTGTTTGTGACATTGGTCGGTTGCTGAACACCGATCGCCACGCTGACGGTCTCATTGAAGCAGCGAAGGGTCTTCTCGCTGACGAGAAATCTTTCAAGAGGCGTAAAGTCCTTACTGACCTGCTGCAGAACCTGGAGGACAGATCGGATCTGGAGAGCAGAGAGGAGGATGAAGACTGGTTTACTGGTACATACCATGGAGCAATAAATTAAGATGGTTGATTCTCCCACTTTTTGTACCATTTTACTAAGACCAATAAATCAGTTACTTACATAGGTTGCAGCCATAGTTTACAGTGTATATGTTGCCCAAAATATGAATAATAAGGCAGATTTTTTTCTACACTTACTAGTGGACGGTTGAGTCCACTTTCTAAACAATTGTTTGTTTTTTCTTTTTAAATTGTAATGATGATGAATGACTCTTGTCTTTGGTGTTGGTATCCAGCAACATCAGTGCAGCACTCTACAAAACATGCAAGGATCTGTAAATGCTGTACATGCCAAAAACCAACTTTTAATCTGATCAGCATACTTGACTGAACACGTTTATGTGCTTTAAGAATTAAAGAGCAAAAATAATCTGTTCAATTTAAACAATATGTTTTTTTTTAGATAAAGGACATGACATTTTGTTGTTTGTAAAAAGGCCAAATCTTGATGCTTTTTGACTGTTAAAACATGTCCACATGTACCTTCTCAATGAAAGATTATCTCCAAAGTTGTATTAAACTTAACCCTTGGAATTGTTTTGGTTCTATTCCAGGTGTCGATGTGCGATTCAAAACAAAGTCTGCCTACATGAAGTACAACTGTGAAAGCAGAATACGAGGCTACATGAAGGAGGTGAACCCGAGGCCCGCTGAGACCCAGCATGTTTCCCTGAGCAAATTAAACATTTCAATTTCCTGTGTCGATTTTTCAGGTGGACAATGCAACCAACAGCATACAGAAAGCTAAAGTGAAGGAGGAGTTTTTAAAAGCATCAAAGTGCCTGGTTGAGATGCTGAAAAATGACAAGTACAACGGTAAATACTTCGATAGGACTGAAAAGGAGTCTGGGCGCCTCTGCACTAAGGAAGGATGGTTTACCTGTCAGGTACGGCAGAAGTTGAGCTTTGTTGCAACGGGATGGCCTCTGCTCCAATTATCAGACATTTGTGATTCCGTTTATTAGGAACAGAAATATATTGTGAGAAGCACAGCAGACGTACAGTGACAGTTTTTTTTACCATTTTTGAAAGACGTGGAGCTGCTTTGCACAATCCTCACTCTTCCTCTCTGTGGTCTCCTCAGGGATCGTTTGAGCAGAAATTGTGCCAGTTGCTCCATTCAATCAACCCGTATGGCAGCAGAGAGAGCAGGATCGTCTTCAGCACTTGGAACCTTGATCACAGGTCGGATACTTCCTGTTCCTGGCGTATTAAAAATAGCAGGAAATCAAACGTTTTTTTTTTTTTTTTTTCCCCCCTCCCCTTTTCTGCAGGATTGAAAAGAAGAGGACTATCATACCCGCTCTGCTGGAGGCTCTGCAGACTCATAAGACCGCAGACATAAACTTGAACTACTTCTACCAAATGCTGTTCACCAGGGAAAACCTGAAGCTAGTGCACATCGTCTGCCACAAAAAGGGAGCGCACGACCTGACGTGTGACACCAATAAGATGTTCAGGACTAGTAAAAATGCAAGGAAAGCAAAAGAAGATACCAAAGGGAAGAAAAAGCATTGTACCTAAAAATGTTTTTACGCTAATGTTTTTTTTTTAAATTAGTTTTTATTTGCTGTAAAATTGATAACTTGTCATTCATTGAACAAAATGAAACAAAACAGTTTTGTAAATCATGAAAAGCTTTTTATTGTATTATGTAGCACAATAATGTAAAATAAATGGATGGATTAAGAATGTTGCCCAAATAATGAGACATTCAATCAGTCTTGAGTTGCACACACTGAGGACAAATGTTATTTATTTTTACATAAATAAGGCAGTAATAATATATAATATTTCTGTTAAGTGGTCAGATCAATCAGCTATATACAAAACCTGTGGATATAGTTCTAGTGCAATTGCAGATAACCTGTTAAGGTTATATTTCTCAATCAAGTTTGTTCAAATATAGTTAAAATGCAGATTCTTAGGCAGAAAAATCAACTTTGTCATTAATAACTTTAGCATCTATAAACGGTAGGAATACAAAGAATAATTAGCTGCATGTGTGTGTGTGTGTGTATATATATATATATACGTTTATCTACATACAGACATTATGTTACAAAGCTGCCAAAAACCTTTAAGGATGGATTTTAGACACTTGGTGAAAAATGGCTGGAACATGACATTCATCTCTGACCTTGTAATGAACAGATCTGCTCTTTGGGCGTTCTCCAGCTTTCTTTCCTCGTAACATTTAGGTAGCCTGACATAGGCTTGCATATTTGTCAATCTGCTGTAATTTGTATGAAATTTTCATCAGTGTATAAACTTAATTAGTTATACAAGCACCATTAAAATGTTACGTTTAATTCAGCAATGTTTGACATCTCAGAGTGAATGTTAAAGTGGTTGGATCCTGATAAGATACAGCTGGATAATGCAACATTACAGCAACCCTGAAATGACAGTACAGTATACGGCATGTATACAAACTGCCTGCAGAAAGTTAAAAGGATTGCGTTGAAACTATTCAACTTTTAAGTGAATAGTTTGTTGTAGTTATTCAAATGATAGGAAACCAATATCAGATTTGTGTTCAGCACTTCCACAATCCAGACATTAAAGTACACTGCCTGGAGCAGAGATATTGTCATTTAGAGCACCTGGACGTTGATATTTTTGCATCAGCTAATCAATACTCAAAAAGAGCAGTAAGAGACGGAGCAGATTTTCAACTTGACTGGCTCTGGCCAGTCAAATTGAATCTTTTTTTTGTTTTGTTTTGTTTTACCTCATCAATAAGTGCAACAAAAAACCAGGCTGTGTGTTGCAATAACACTGTTCAGCATGGAAGTTGTTAAGAAAGAAGACTCAACACTTTCAATTTTAAGATGCTTATGGAAGGACAAAAAAATGGATCTCTCTTGGAGAGAAAACTTAATTGGCTACAATCAGCATTAACTTGAGCTTAGTGCTTTACAAAAATTGGAAATTAGCAGCACAATTCTGACTGGTGCATTTCTAGTCAATCTGTTGTCCTCCTCATATTTTGTTCTTTTTTTTAAAATATCTCCTGAAGTGCCGCTGAGCGCTCTGAAAAAGGTAGGCTACAACCGAGCGTGGATTTATGAGAGTATATGCGACCCTATATACAGTTTCAAAACAAAGCACTTGTGTTTGCTTACATATTATAATTTTTTTTACTGATTGTTGGCATGTGAGTAAACGGCACGAAAGCATCCGGCACCAAACCGGATGCTTTCAGCGAAGAACATTTCCGCGTTTACAATCGCACTTTAGCACCGCTAGAAACACTGCCAATGAAGTATTCCTTTGGCAGCCAGTACCACTAACCATCCTTCATTATCCTCACATCAGTGATGGCGCTGAGACTTCGACAGATGAAGAGGACCGACTGAATGCAGCATCTGAGCAGGTAGTTTGTTGTCGCTTCTTCCAAAGTGCTGGGATGTTGTTCTGTTTTAACCGGCTCTTCTCTAAGTGCCGGGTCCGTCGTCTCGTCGGAGGGCGCCGTGGCTCACCTCTTCGCCATCGCTGTCTTCCTGGGCGTAGTAATGCCGAAACCTCTCCTTCCTTCGAGCGCTGGGAGAAGTAGCAGGTGATCTCCGAGGAAAGTCCTGCAGGAACAAAGATTCGTACAAGACTTTTGACTTGGCACAGCTGCCTGCGAGAAATCTGTCGTTTGACCCTCCCTTCAATGTTTTCACCTTTTATAGACATTTTAAAAGTATTAAAAAAGGTTATTTACTCTGAAGTTACCTTGTCATGAATTCAATCACGTACCAAATAGAGAACATAAAAAATAACCACAGAATCCACCAGATGCGAAAATCCATCCAATAAAGATATAAAATATCTGTCAACCAATAATGAGGAAAACATTTTGAGGTAATTATTATTTGTGGGGTTGTCGATGTGCAGATGTGCTGCTTAGAGCTAAGGCAAGCTAATTTGGTTTTAATTTATATCAGCCAAGTGCTTAGCTAGCCTAAACAGGAGAAAAAATTGTAATAAACAAACTGTTTAAAAATATTAAATACAAAAAAGCACATAAGAAAGCAATTTCAAAGGATTATTCTATTTATATGGCGTTCAAATCTTAAACAAAGGCGGCTTTCCTTTTTTAATATGCAACACATCTGGCCTCCAACAAATTAAAACTGACCGAATAAACAAAATGTCCTAAATAATGGCAATTTGATACTTGCTTGGAAAAATCTAGGCATATTTAAGGACTCAATTTTCTTTATAGTTATTGAATGATTATTAAATTTTGAACTTTGTAAGGCCCTACAGAAATTGTGTAACCACAAAAACAAACTGATATGACTTGGTGAAGGTTCAACCTGACCTTTTCTGACACCTTTGGGCTTTTTGACTTGTAATAATAGCAGCTTACACAACTTGCAGACCTCAAAGCCTCACCTGTACAATATCCAAGTTCCCAAAGAACTGCTCCACAGGAAGGATTTGATTACTGTCGTCATCTGGGAATAAGACTCTGCTACTGTTTTCGGGTTCCACACATTCAGGAGCCTGCTCCTCCAAGACGCTGTTAGCTTTGCAGCTGCTGACCTCCTGCTCTGACCTCAGCTCGTTCTCTTTGCCCTCCTGACCTTCGAGCTCGGGTGAACCCAGGCACCTCCTCCTGTCAGCAGCCTCGTGGCATTCGCAGCTGATACGAGACAGTTTATCTGTGGATTTGGATGTCCTCAGCGCTGAACTGCCCTCTGGTGACAAATGCATCTTCTGGCTTTTACGGTTTTTCTTCTCCGAAGCTGAAACCTGTGGCAGAATGCGTACATGCAGAGAGGTCAAGTGGTTAACCGTTGCCACTTAACAGTCTGTACAAAATATACTTAAAACAAAAACAAGAAAAAAAAAAAAACAAAAAACAATCAGATAAAAAGCTGTGGTCTCAAAACCAACCTTTCTAGAGGCTCTGACCTCAGAGCTGCTCTTCCTCTTTCTAGACGTCATGTTATCAAGTTGACTAGGCATCTGGAAAAAGAAATGCATATACAAAACCAAAACACAGGCTGCTTATTCCTCAGTAACCACATATCATTATAGCAACTACTTAGTTAAATGATTTGGCTTCAGTCAGTCAGCTGATGCAGCTGCTGTCACCCTAGCAGGTCCCAGGGAGCTCCAGCTATTTAGCTAAATGTTTTCACAAAGCCTCGCTGGCAACTCAGATTACCTTCAGATTATTGGAGGTCTGACTCGGCCTGTAAATTGATCTTAAGCAATATGTTTCTCTAATTTTCAAAGGCTCACCGTAAACCATATAAAACCGCTTGTTCGGCATAACGAACTGACCACTTTATGGATTTTACAGGCTGGGTTAAAGTCAGGACAAAAATGAGTTGTGCTGTTGACGTCTCGGGTTAGGATTAAGCACTGCTTTTGAAATTAGATTAGAAGGTGATGAATAGTGGTTTATGTATATCTGCACAATTAGTTACATGTCACCTCGGCCAGCAAGCAAAAAATTAACACGGAGAACGAGACTTGAATCCAGGCCTTAAGATTTCTCTTCGAGTGCGTTTAGATTTTTGAGATAAAAAAAAAAACTGAATGTGAGACTACTGAGCAGCACTACAGCAGCTACCACTAAGCTTCAAAAGCTCCAATTGTTCAAAACGTCACTTATTTTTTAGATGTATACCTGGGAGACAAAATCTCTGAAGCGTCATGTACGACCAGCAAACCTCTCAATAGAAACAAAACAAAGTAAAACTTCACTGACGAGTCTTTTAAGATGCTTCGTTAAGTGAAGAGCAACGCACACTTCAGTTTCATAACTCTTGGTGAGGCTGAAGGTTTTGGCTTAAACGCTTTCAATCTGCCGGTAAATTTATAGCAGAAGTTCCCAACTTTTTTAATCTTCTAGCTCACAAAAAAGTAGAACATTGTGATCCCAAATATATTCCACAGATATGTATCATCCCATAGAGAAGATATTCCTTCTCATTTTTACAAAAAGTTTTGTTTTTCCTCATTTTAAAACCAAAAAAAAAAAAAAAACAGAAATAAACAGACTCATCTTTAGAAAGGACAACTCATTTCCTTGTAGATAATTATCAAAAATTAGAAGTCATCATTTTTTCCAAAGGTCATGTAACATTTGCAGCTGTAAATGAGGTTCATTTAGCGGGGTTATGGACAAAATAGCTCTTTGGATTATAAAGAATGCAGACTCTTGGTCTAAACATAGAAAAGTATATATGTAAAGTATAAAGTATTTATGTTCTTTCTTAAACTAAAAAAAAAAAAAGTCCAAAATGTTTACTCAAGAAAACTATTATACTAGCTTAATGTGAAACAACATTAGTTTCTTCATAGTGTCCCATTTCACTGATATTTTCACCACCATCTTACTTAATTAACAAGAGACAGGAGTAGAGCTAGGGGTAACTGTAACTGTAACTGATTTAACTGTAGAATATTTTCTGTACAATATGTATCATAAAGAAACTACTGCAATTCATCCTGAGCCCCAACGACACCCACCCAGCCCTTTTTGACGAGAAATTTCAAAGAAAGTCTCAAATTACAAAACAATCACAGCTCCAGTCCTCCAGCAAATACCGAACATTTTCTCCATCTCGACACCTTTGTCCAGAAACATTGCTAACTTAGCCTTCGCCAAGATTACCCGGTGTTACAACAAGGGGAATAACGGCTTATGACCCCAAAGTGTCGGTGTGTGTTAAAAACTACACGTCGAAAAACAGTTTTATGCTTTTACACCCCAAGGTTGAAAGCTAAAATACTTTAATTACATAACACGACGTTACTGGTTTACTCGATTAGCTACACTCTCTCTTACCTTGTGCATCGCTCGCCGCCGGTGCTATTTCGGTTCCAAATATCTAGCTCTTTGTTAGCTTTGTGACTAAAATGACAGCTATAAGCAACTATTAGGCAGTGAAAATTTTACGAGCAGTGCCGCCGTCGTTGTATTCTGCTTGTCTGTCTGAGTCTGAACCGCCGCCTTCTCCGTGTATTTCCTGCTGTCAGGTTCAAGCTGAGGCCATCGCGTCCCTGTACTGGCACTGCAGAGTACTCCCTGGGCTGCGTTCAAAATATCTTCACTCGTTCACTAGGTAGTGCACTACGAAGGGTTAGCGACTTTCTTCTTTACGGAGTCGGGTAGCTGCAAGAAGTATCAAGAAAATTTGAACTTAATCTTCATTCAGATCCTTTATTCAGCCTAAAGTAATAAGTGTGTTCCTAGTTACATCACATCCTAATAAGAGGAAGAGCTACAGTTAAAATGTTGGAACGCAGCCTACATGTCTGCGGACGTAGCGGACGAAAGTAATGTAAATATGGGTTTGAACGTTATTGATCAAATAATTTACTGTGAGGGGTCAGTCTCTTTCTACACAAAAATATTACATTGGGTTGTAAATACTGAACGGACATTTATCCCTGTTAGGGAGGGTTTTTTCCTCAACAGTATAACCTAAACACGCATTTTAACTGCGCATTAACTGATTCCAAAGTCTTCCTGTTAAAAAAAGAGAAAAAATCATAACCTACAACGTTTTGGTTTTAAACTTTGAGTCAAAGAGATTGTATCATCTTATTTAAAAGTAATCTCGACGATCCTCGCTTTAAACTAAACATCTGCAAGTTGCAACTGACTACATAACTATGCCTAACTATTTATGTTATTATAATGTGTTGCAATGAAATCTTAATGTGGAGGTAATTTTTTTTTTAATCTTTGGTCTAAATGTGTGAGAAAATTCACTGTGTGGTTTGCATAGGAAGTTGAGGTAAAAAAAAAAATGTCACACCTCATGATCAATGTAGTTCACACATTTATCCATAAGAGGGGGCAAGAGGATAATCATTTTACAACTTGTTTCTGTTTGGTTGCAGACGATTCTGCCACAGTTATTGCATGTAGGTACTTTATGTAAGATTACGGTTCATAAAAGGTAATATTTGGTTGGTTCACTTGGAATTATCAAATTCACGTAGGAGACAAAATTAGTTTTAGAAAAAAAGATGATGACGTGTATTTCACTGAAGGGAAGATATATGTTCAAGAAACCATTTCCCGAAACGAGGCAATCATAAAAACACAATTAAAAATCCCAACTTAGTTTACAGCATCTATTTTCAAATAGTCATTTAAAAGCACCAGACAATACAACATTTTAAACACTAGAAATATAAAGCACCAATCACCGCGCCACAAAATCTCACAAATACTTCTCTCAATAACAAACCTAAAAAAAAAGACAAATGGTGCATTGAAAGCACATTTTAAAAAAACAGACGACACATAGTTTAATTTTACAGTTTAAAAACTACAGCAAAACAAAGAAAAACTATTTGCAAGAAAGAAGGAAAATAACCCTTATAATGAATGGTAAGTGGCATGCGCTTGTATAGCGCTTTATCAATTAGTCCAGGGGACCGCAAAACGCTTCATACTATTTACAAGCTAAAAATACTATTAACCTGTTGATCTCGTGTCTTTTACTTTTTTCCAGTAAAATACTTAAACAATTCTAAAAAAATCAGTTTCGTTTAGTCCCTTAAAGAAATGTACACCCTTTACTATTCACAGAACCTGAAAGGAATGGATTCTTATCCCTCTGTGCAGTCAGGAGGTCATCCGATTAGTCGCGGATTAATTGCATTGCGCGACAATGACTCCAGGCGTTCAGCTGGAGGAGAGAAAAAAATGTCAGCCCTGTAGCAGATCAAAGAGATCTATAGATCAATAATCTCAACTTGATCACACAGACTGCTGCGAGGTGATCCAGTCTGTATTTATGCAGAATCTCAACTTCCGGAACCCGAACTGATCAGAATGCATAAATATATTCTTTAAAGCACATCATCACTTCACTGATGATCAGAAGTGTAAGCTACAGTATATTTAGGATGCTGTGCATGTCTTTTACAATTTGATTTAACAGTTTCTCGTTACTGATCATTAGAAAATAAATCCTCTATACGCACAAATATGATGCATCAGGCACCTGATGACGATTAAGAGCTCTGCCCTGCTTCAGGGCAGATCCCCGAGGGGTGGGGGATATTTGGGTGAGACGGTCCTGCAACAGGTCTCCAGTCTGCGAGGAGACTTAAAGCGACACGAGAGCGACTGCGAGCCATGCGTCTCTTTTTCCCCCCCCCAGCCACAATAAACAGTGATGTGTGACAATCGTCCACGTGAGCTGAAGTGGCTCACAGAGGGACGACTTCACTCTGCCGCAAGTGCGCGTGAGGATGGAAGGCGGTGGATGCTTCCACGAGGACGCACGGCTGTGAAACAGTATGAAGACCAAACCCGCAGCATCTGAGGGTCCCGTGGCGCCACGGTGACAGATATGGATCACTTCTTTCGGAGAAAGCGGGCAGGTTTGGTGAAGTCCTTGTTGAGTCTCTCCTTGGTTTTCGCGTCTGCTCTGATGATTCTCAAGCTGAAACTGTCGGAAAAAGACGCAGAGGGCTTGAAAGGCGCACAGAAAGCGGACTGGTGCGGTTCGGACTGTTTTCCTTCAATACAGGCACCGGTACAGTCCAAATTCTGGAGACTAAATGCCGCGGCGCAAAGCAAGAGAGTGGACTCGCAGCGGGTGTCCAACGGGACCCCGACCAGCTGGGAAGTACAAGTTCTGAACTGCAGCGAGGACGAATTGGTGAAGAGTCAGGGTTGGTTCCGGCGTCTGGACCCGAGGTTTCACCAGTTTGTTCTGCACAGACACTGTAGGTACTTCCCCATGCTCATCAACCACCCGGAGAAATGCGCGGACGGACAGGTGCACCTCATCATGGTGATCAAGTCCGTTATCGAGCAGCACGACCGGCGGGAAGCTGTGCGTAAAACCTGGGGCAAGGAGCGCACAATTAACGGAAAGAAGATCAAAACTTTATTTCTACTCGGAACCCCGACAACGGGTAAAGACACAAAGAACCTCCAGAAACTGATCGAGTACGAGGATCGGATCTACAAAGACATCCTGCAGTGGGACTTTATGGACACCTTCTTCAACCTGACCTTAAAGGAGGTGAATTTCCTCAAATGGTTCAACATCTACTGTCCCAGGGTGCAGTTCATATTCAAAGGAGACGACGACGTCTTTGTGAACACGCACAACCTGCTGGAGTTCATCGGCTTCAAAGTGGAGGAGCGCAAAGACTCCGACTTGTTTGTGGGGGACACAATCTCCAAGGCGATCCCCATCCGGAACCGCCAGAGCAAATACTACATACCCAAAGAGCTCTACGACCAGCCGTACCCGCCCTACGTAGGGGGTGGCGGATTCGTGATGTCCTCCCAGCTGGCCAGGAGGCTCTTCACGGCGTCGGAGGACGTGGAGCTGTATCCCATCGACGACGTGTTTTTAGGGATGTGTCTGAAGAGGCTGAACGTGTCTCCGGAGTTGCACTCAGGCTTCAGGACCTTCGGCATCACCAGACAAAAGGTGAGCTCCATGAACAGGGAGCCGTGCTTTTACAAGAGCCTCATCGTGGTGCACAAACTGAGCGCGCAGGAGCTGCTCAGGATGTGGAGCGCAGTGCACAACAAGGATCTGGTTTGCGCGCAACGGAGCTTTATATGAAGGACCCCCCCAGCATGAAATAAACTTGATCAATACATTCATTAAATCGTCCGGAGGTTTTCGTTATTATTCCGACTGTATTCGATCTTCAGCGGATTCGGTGGAGAGAAACGCAGTCGGTGTTCTCTGCGTGTCAGATAAAACTGTCTGCAACCTGGCTGAACACCGTGGACCCTAAGTGGACCTCTTTTGGTTGATTTGTAACTTGTAAAACCACTATAGCTCCAACTAATAAGACGTGAACATTTTCAAATTCAGTTTGTGCCATTTACAATCCTGAAGTCCTAATGTGAGAGACAACACTTTATCATGGACTTTGGGAGAATAGCGTTTTAAATTTGCAGGTTAAAACGTGACTCTTTCCATCACTCCTCTGTTCAGGTATTTCCTGAGATTTTATTCTCCAATTTCAGGATTTTATA
>NW_015114987.1:0-31784 GCF_001443285.1 Poecilia latipinna
GGGAGAAGTCGTGGGGAGCTGTTTGATAGTAGACGTGGAGCAGCAGACAGTTGTCTCTCTGCAGGCGGCACATCTGCTTCAGCATATGGAAGCAGAGAGAATACAGTGTCCTGGGAAAGTGTTCACACCCCTAGAACTTTTTCCAGTTCTGATGTTACAACAGTGAACCTCAATACATTTTGTCTGTATTTTATATCATAAGCCACCACAAAGCAGTGCCGTGCATTTATATTCAGTTCCTTTTTAGTTTAGTCTGAGTCCAATGAAGGCGTCTGAATATAAATGAATCCCACTTTTCAGATTTTTTTGGTATACCAAATAATTAACACATAATTGAAAACCATGCTTTTGCAAGGTGCTGCACTGAATAGATTCAAATACACTGATGTTGAATTTCAACTAGACGCTCTCAACTTAGAAAGTTAGTGGTCCCTTTTTCCCTTTAAGTAAAAATTGCTAAGGTTCTTTATGCTTTTGCTGAATCTCTCTCATGATTTTTTTCTTCACGTAGCATCAGTTTTTAGGCATCGAAACCTTCAGCTGAGACTCCGAGACTGACTCGGTGATATACTTTCATATAAATACATCAAAGAAAAGTGAGATGAGAGGCAGAATGATCACAGTCCTTGTGGGAAAGGATTCTGCAAGTTCACACCTCCTCCTTACCTGCTTCTTCATACACCCGCATTTGATCCTTTTTTTGTCCTCCGAGGTTCACTGTCTTCATCCAAAGACGCAGGTGTAATCACTCACGCATTCACTGTTAGTCAGAACTACCTCTTCTGCTCTCAAAATAGAGATGATATTCAAATCTGCAGCATCATAAAACCATCTAGCGTTTTTTTTTTCTCTCTCTTTCTCTTTTCGACTCGGGTTGGTCAATAGATTCACATGAGGCGTTATTTTACAGAAATGTCTGGAAGTGTTTCTTGTTGCTTCTTTCTTTTGCTGTCAACGATTTTCTGTCTCTGCTTTTGTTTCTTGTGGATTATTCAGACATGTTTGACACCTGACACATGCATTTTTTTGAAACCATAAGCCAGCTTGTCTTGCTTGTTGTCAAAAAATCAAAAAAAAATTCTCATTGACTATAAGTATCCATCCTTCCTTCCAACTAAACCGTGAAAACGTAAGAGTTTAAAGTTTGTAGCAGAAATAAATCACATGTAATCCTAATCAATGTTTACGTAATACTGATGGAGTAACACTAAAGACAAAAAGATGGACATGATATTATTCTACGACATGTTTACTGCCCAGCTGCACACTCTACTGAGGAAGACTTAATCAAAACATGAGCTGAGTGATATCAGCATGTATGAATGGGTGAATGACTTCATGTCGTGTGAAGCGCTTTGGGGTCTCTGGCCACGTACAGGCTACTTACCATTCACATGAAAAGAAAGCTACAGCGACAGTCGGTTTTGAGAGACCAGCTAAATATTTCGAAAAAGTCTCTAAACGACTAAACTAATAGCGCAATTTGATGAAATCTCAATTCCAGCTGGCCAACTGAAGTAGGGGATAAGAGTCTCTGGAGATGAAAGTTAAAAACTCTGCAGTGAATCAAAGCAAAAACTACATGGGGATTAGTTGTTGGATTGTGGGTTAAAAGATTCAGCAGTCATGAGGCTTCGCATGAGTTGCCACTGATCTATAGCAGGGGGTCAAATTTTGCCCTCCATTGTCAATATCTCTCTGCTCTTGTGTTTCAGATTGTTGTAAAGACATCTGATGCCTCATCTTTTCTCTTCCCCCGTTCCCTGCAACGAAACTGTATCCTGGCCTCAAAGCTAAGCACTTCAGGATGAAGTTTTTCTCAAGCCAAAACTGCTTGTGCGATTACAGACAGATCGATAGCTTGTGGTGTCTCCAGCCAGCTCACCCTGCTGGCACAGGAAATGATGCGATCCATGCAGCTCTGACATTGACAGGCCCCAGGGAGACAACAGCTTCACTTACTAGAAAAATCCTCTCCATTAGCCAGGCGGGGGCGGATCCGCCCCCTCTATCGCTGGGATGCTACCAGGACTGTGACATTTGTGTTGCGCCGATGGTAAATGCCTTCCTAATCATCCGCTACCAGAGAAATCTGAATTCTCATCAACGCTGATGGACAGCTCCTGCCCAATTACAATAAACAAAATGGAATCCTTCCTGACCCCGAAATGCCACGGCTGCTGACACCACTCCCTGACAGCATCCCACAGTGCCGGTGACAAAAGCTGCAGGCGGTCACACCATGTCTGCCCCCAGGCTGTTGCCCTTTAGCCGCCATGCTTCTGCTCAGAGGTTAAACCCTCCTGACTTTTCTTATAGCTGTGGAGAGGCCTAATGATAGACCACATCCTCTTTCAGATCTTAACTACACATGGCCCCTCCGTCCAGGAAGTGGTGCTTATAACCATGTCAGGGAACAGCATCACTTCAGGGTAGTTTTTTTTTTTTTTCTTTTTTATATGGCTGAGGCAGCTACTTTTAAACCCCAAGCACTTGTATTGACCCACCTCCCATTTCTCTGGCGCTCTCTTCCCCTCATCTCCCGCTGTTTCCTTGTTTGAAACAATATAGCCTGCCTGTTGTTATTGATTCCAGGAGATTGGGCCCTGGTAAGTGCTCCTTCGAGTCTTGTGTTATATTAAGCAATTGTTCCAACAGCAGATGACAGCACCGAGAAAGTTTTGGCTGGCTCTAAAAGGCCCGGTATTATGTGGTTGTTAATTGATTGAACAGCAGGAACATGGGGAGAATCGCCTTCAGAGAGATTTCACAAATTTATTGGATGCTACTCTCTGAGATTATAACTAAATAAAATGTCTTTTAAAGACAACAACGCCTCTTGTATCTGTTTATGTTCTGTTGAAATATGTAAACTTTTGGGGGATTTTAAGTTGTGCACTGACAGAAAATACTACAAACCCATTAGTTGGAGGGAAAAAAAGTAGGATTTATGTTTTTGTAGATTTTTTTTTCAATACATTTTTTAAAATTATGTATCTGTATTCAAACGCCTTTACTTTTCAGTAAAATCCAGTTGCTTCAGACGACTTCTAGTAATTAAGCAGAGACCATCTACATATATTTTATTCTCAGTATGAATATGGCTGCTTTGTGAAGGATTTAGAGGATTTTTACAGAGCATTGGTGAGGAAATAGGTCCACAGATGAATAAAATCTATAAGTTTAATTTTTCAAGCATTCATAACCAAACCTTCCAATACTAAGATTTTTTCTGGTACTAGTCAAGCCTGAGGTTATCCCCTCGGACATGTTGGGAGTATTTTCTAAAGTGTCTGAACGACACAGTCAATAGCAAGACATTGTCAGCAGAACAGTGGTAGTATTGCATGGCAGGCTGTTTTATGGAAGCCACCCGAAGTAAATGCTCCATTCATCCTGTCTGTCTGCTGTGGCCTTCATTTCCTCTTCTGTCACACGCATGGTTAGGGCCAGCTTGAAGCATTCATCACAAAACCGGGACAAGGAGGGTGGAGCAGGCTGGAGTGGGCGCATCGCTTTGGTGGAGAAACTGTGACTTGTCTCATGCTTTTCTTTTCTTTTTTTCTTTTTTTTTTACATCAAAAATGTCTTACTTGCTTCGTGAAGGAAGTCAACAGCGATAGCCCATAGATTGGCTGATTCTAGATTAGTCTGACATCTTTGTTAAATATGACAGTAATTTGACAGCTGTACATCTGAATGAATGAGCGAAGTTAGATTTTACACAGTAGACTGAGTCAAAGTGCATGTGGAGTGAATGTAAATGAATGAATAATTATTTACCAATAGAAATCTGAAATGTGTGGAAAGCCCGTTTTTGTCCCTCTATAATTTGATATCCTGTTTCAACCAGATGACTTCAGAAGTCACCCAAATTATCCTGTGATAAGCATTGTAAATAATGACATTCATTTGTTCGCACTGTGTCTAATTCCATTAGCGGTGAGTGGTAATTGGTGGTTTTGCATGGATTTGCCGTATATGCGCTCTTACGTCTGTGTTATTTTGATAAAGTGAATCTCATTAGATTCCATTTACAATACCATCATGTTTTGCAGGTGCTGCTGCTGCCCTCTTATTAGAAAGCAATCATAATTAATAACCAGTGGCTGATACTGATACAAGAGGCGATTTATTCTTTAAAATGTACAGTTTGCCCACCAGGTGGTCAGTGTGGATATATATGTGTGTGTGTGTGCGTGCGTGTGTGTGTGCTGTTTTTCTCTGAGATGATTGCCAGCCCCACACCATCACCCTCACCTCCCGCTGGCCTGCTGCCAAACGGTGACATTGTCATTATCAGTGTGCCAGAGGCTGGGTAAATGTCATTATTGCAGCTTGTGGATTCCTCCAGGGAATCAGCAGCTACCCGTTTAATTTCTCTAACAGCCTGGGAAATATTTGTTGCATCAGTCGCCTGGTCCACAGCAAACATCCATCGCTGCTGTGCAATTAACAACATAGATCATTTACATAGTCACAGAGCTAATTTTCATAATGTTCCCTTTATTATCAGAGGAAGAAATTAACCCAGGAATTTATTTACACACCCACTGCAAATGGTAACAGTGTGCTAATTGGCTGTTAGATGATTAATAAGCTTATAGCACATGCTAATGAATGGTGCACTCACAGTTTCAGAGGTGCTCAGGCACTGTGCTTGTGTTTTGGCAGCTTAATTAGACAGATAATTATGTACTTGTTGCTTTCACTCTCAAGCAAATGCCATCAAACATTTAAAAAGATTAAACCCGGTTGTGTGCCTGTTGGTTCTCTGGGTTGTGCTTTGTTAGAAGTGGCCACTAACGTCAATGCTCTGTGTTGTTTGTAATTGTATTTAGGACAATTAGGATAGTAGTTTTACTCTTAACAAGTGGAAAATGATGGTGAACTTATACTTACTGAGACCCAAAGTGAATGGAAGACCTTTTCTTTAAGACATTGCGTTCTTGGGTGCGTTACATAAAACCTAAAATCATAAGAGGAAAATGTCAAGGTAGTCAGCAAGAAACAAATGAGAAGACAACTTGAAAAAAACAATTTTAGTGCATTAAAAACAGTCAGGATGGCTGGTATTTGAAGAAACTTGGCATTTTTATGGTTCTGGCGATCTCTTGGGTCAAATGCAGACATATGGGTGCAGTACTGACCGTTGTGGACTATGTGAAAATGTGAGATATCTTCATTTTGACTCCATCCATCCATTTTCTTTACACCCTTGTCCCTTAATGGGGTCAGAAGGGGTGCTGGTGCCTATCTCCAGCTAACTTTCCAGGCAAGAGGCGGTGTACACCCTGGACAGGTCACCAGTCTGTCGCAGGGCATCACAGAGACACACAACCATGCACACACACACTCACACCTTGGGACAATTTAGAAAAACCAATTGACCTGACAGTCATGCTTTTGGACTGTGGGAGGAAACCAGAGTGCCCGGAGAAAACCCATGCATTCACAGGGAGGACATGCAAACTCCATGCAGAAAGACCGGGGCCGGGAATTGAACCCAGAACCTTCTTGCTGCAAGGCAACAGCTCTACCAACTGTGCCACTTATTTCAAAACCTATTAAATTCATATGGCATGCCCATGATGCTTCCACACAGAGCTAGTGTCCTATTGTTTGCTTCGCACTGCAAGATAAAATCCATATTGCAATTCACCACAATCCATATCTGCTTTTAGCTATTAACATATGAAGGACAAACCCCATCCATCTCTCTAATCCCTGAAAACTTTTTTTATAGTTTTGCTTTGTTGATGCATTGGTGATTTATTATTTATTGTGCTGAAGCACTCAAAGACTGTTCCCACTCGAAAATCTTGCTATTTAAAGGGAATTGTAAAGCAAAGACCAAATGTGTTCTGCTGCGAGGGTTGGGTTTATCTCAAGAGGCAACTCTGACTCCATAATACTGTCAAACAGTCATGTCTAACATGCTGTTTGCTTGTCTTCCTAACTGACGATGGCAACAAGAGCCTTACTTTTTATTTACCGTTACGCCACATGAAAAGCGTTATAATTGCAGCAGTTTCTAACATTTTTTTTTTTTTCATGTGAAATTCAATCTTAAGAAGCTCGCTCTATCCAGAGGCTTTGTTTTGTTTTGTCTATAAAATAAAAGCCAGTGACTGTCTGTGGTTGTGCATCCTTTGGGATAAACTGGCAATGAATGTTTGATGTTTTGATATAAATCCAACTTTTTTTTTTTTTATATCACTGACACAGCTCACTGATCACGGATTAAAACAGCCCTCCCCAAACAGTCCTGTGATTATAGCTCTGTTTATGCTCTGTGTTCCTGACCGAGCCAGATTGACACAGTGGCACTAAAGAGGGCCTGCCGCAGGAGACGCAGAGCTGTGAATACGCCGACTTTACCGTGGCTCCCTCCAGCTAATGTGAACATAAACTTATGAGACAAATGCAAACATACAAGACATCCAACAAAATGTTTTATGAGATAATTAGTTATTATGTTAACTGGCACATGTTTTGGCTTAATGACTGCACATATGCAGACAAATTTGAAGGCACCTCTCGTGTATGTATTAAGCCTTAATTAAACCTTCTGCTGTAGCATAATCTAATAATGAAAAGGGGGCTTCTTTAATAAAGGTAATAGAAGCATGTTTTTACTACCTGCATGCTGTAAGGTGTGTCATCTTTGTTTCATCACATCTCATCAACTATTGGACCTCATCTGAGAAAAAAAAGCCTTTTTTTTCCTACCATAACAAATGTAAACATGTAAAGTTTGCTAAGAGGCACTGGGATTTAACTGTGGAACTATTAACTTTGGCCTAATTAAATTTAATCTATCCCTTGTCTGTTATTGATTAAAATTGACTGATTGGGAAGATTCTATTCTATTCTATTCTATTCTATTCTATTCTATTCTATTCTATTCTATTCTAAGCAGTTCAGGTGCGTTTGGTGTTTGCTGTTTCTCTTTCAAATATCCTATAAACCCTGTTAGACTGTATATCATAAAACAAAAAACTCTTGGAAATTTTACTGTACTTGGGACATGTACTAGTACATTTTCAGTACTAGAAAACTGAAAATGGCCCACCGCTGATCTTTTGACAATGATGCAAAAAATATAGCCACAAAAGAGAAAAAGTAAAAAATGATGCCCCAGATCTAAATATTAGAGGAAGTCCAACAAGGAATGAAAACAGGACTCAGGAATAATCAACTTTTTTTTTTTTTTTCTGTATGCTCTGACTTTGCACAATGCCATAGAAAACGTGACTAAGTAATGTTCTAAAGGCAAAAAGTGTTTTTTCAAAAATGTTCTGTGTCAGATAATGCTGTTGAATTAAAAGATGAGTTAATCTTAAGGGTCTTTTTACATCCTTGCCAGGTGCGCCAACATTTTTTCTGCTTTTGTACAAAAGAATTTAACCTTTTATTCAAATTACTGAGAAGCCATTACTGAAGCCTGATTGAGGACTTTAACACACTGCCTCATTCCTCTGCAAAGGCAGATGAATACCTTAGCTGCGAGCCAATGGTATTTCAATAGACCCTTGGCTTCCTGTCAAAGCTCCATTTGTGAGTTTAAACGATTGGCGAATTTCATCTTAATTACAACAAAGTCGAGCCAGGCCCAGAGTTCATCCCTGTCTCGTTCACTTCGCCAATTATGGATGTTGGCTGGCGACGAGGTGGTTTTTCCACCTCTCATTTCTCAAACTCACATCATCCCCAGAGCAGAGGAGATTGGTACGTGCTTGGCGTCTCGGCGCTTTGCTCAAAATGAAGCAGATGAGATTACTTCGTGTGCATGAAGAAGGTTTCACCTAATATCAACGATGTGCCTGCCACATGCATACTAATGACGTGGAAACACTCTTTCATATGAACCGGCTCTCACCTTCATTAGAGTATAAAATGAAACATACTTTTCTCACATGATTGATATTCTGGGGAAGTGAGAGACGTCTGACACTGATAACTGTGGCAAAGCCAGACTTGGGTGTGTCCTGTTTATCACCTTCTTTCATTGACGCGCACTAATATGCAGGAAATCTGGCCAAAGATCTCCCTTTGCTTGCATTCGTTTGCATTAAAAGAGCCTGGTAGTTCCTGTTTCCCCATATCAGATTAAATTTGCTCTCTTCATGCATGTGTTGGAAATCGGCTCCCTAGCTCGGAGTTATGATTATCCTGGTGGCAAGGACGGAAATGCAGACCAGCCACAGCGGCCCCAAGTAATTAAATTAGCCCTGAATGGCTAATTGGATCAATTTAGTAGGCAGACACTGTTGAGGATAAGTGTAATCATCTATGCAATAGCAATCTTTTATTGCCCAGACATATCTTGTAGAAAGACAAGGTGCGATCCAGAAGGTTAATGTAATTACTGTCCAATTCTCTCACTCACTGTGCACAATAATGCTAATTAATCTGAGATCTCTGGACTATAATGAAGCGCGACAACCCAGGTAACGCTGATTATAGTTTTAAGGACATGACTGAATATTCTCCATTATTCCTTCACACCAGGCTCTGTGCTGCGGCTGTAATTAGTCCACTCCTTTCTCTCTCGTTCACCACTGCTTCTGAGTTTTTGATCCGCTGCAAACTGAGTTAGTTTTTCTTATACCTGCATGCCATTTTAATGTGATAGCGATACATTTTAGCCCAATAAAGCAGTGATTTACATTTTATCCAAAGCAACCTCTCTCAGCTCAGCAGTGTGAAGAAATGTAATGAGAGAGAGAGGGAGAGAGAGAGAGAGAGAGCGAGAGCTGGCTTATGAGTTGCACATTCATATTCATTAGCTGCTGACATTAACATATGATGCCCATGACAGATCTGTGATGCATGTTTTATGAATGCAGTTAATGGCATGCTGACAGCACGGCAGGCCATAAAGGACCACAGCAATCCACCAAATGAAAGCCACAGAGCAGTGGGGCGATTATTGATTCTCCCTTGTGTCCTATTGATCTCTGACGTTTTCATCTGGCACAGAGCTGCTAATCTGCTGTGTATCAGAGAAACACCCACAGCGCAGCCCATTGACTCTGCTATCAATAGGCACAAAGCTGGATATCATTAAATCCTCATCACTTTGTTTCCCCCGGCCAGCCGCCACCGACAACTGAGCACTCTGCCTGACCTCCGAATAACCACCGTCTGCTGGCTTGTTTATGGCCTCGGCTTCTGGTGCCTGACATTCACAGCCTCCTATTTTAATGGACCAGTGTAACAGCTTTGCTGTGCACAGAGCTGATATTGACCACAGGCTCAAAGAGTGTGACTGGGCATGGTTTTACCCAATCCATTTAATGTTGCTCTTGGGGTCATCTATTATGAGAAGCAACATGCACACTCTCCATGGGTATAATTTTATTATTATTATTAGTAGTAGTAGTAATGCACATTTTTAAATAAAACATGTAGAGTGTGGCAGCAATATAAGACAGGAGATATAAGTCTAAAGTCAGAGTACTGTCCATAAGGACAGTCTAGCATTATCAATGAAAGATATGGGCAAGGTGGAGGTGGAGAGCAAGTACTACTTAAAACGATGAGCAGAAGGAGAACAGGTTTGAATTCAATCAGTCGCAAAGATACAGATCACACCCTTAGAATGGGTGTATTACTGCAGCATGGGGGTGGCACGTAGAAAAAGAAAGATCCAAAGTGTGATTAAAGTGCAGGCGACAGCTCGGTTCGTTTTCAACCCTAACATTGCTTCTCATTTGCTGACCACAAAGATGTGAACTCTATTGTGAAACCTTCCTTCGAAGAGGCACGATTCACTTAAAACACCAGCAGATTGCCGTTTCTTTCCTGTTTCATAACTTCTGCACCAAACTTCTTCAAACAAATTAACCCAACTATTATGTTCCTCTGCTCTGGCAGAAACATTGACATTTTTTTCTTTTCAGAAAAACATATATGCAGATTATGTCACTATTTCTACACTTGAATCCTCCTTATGACTAAATATTTGTTTTTGAAAAATTTATTTTAAAGGACGTGACATTGCTTGACTGCATTGTTAAATAAGCAGTCCTATTCCTATTCCCATTTGCACATTGGGAATAGGAAGGAAAGAGGACAAATCCAGTCGGTGTATAAGTGATCTGGAACTTTATTTGCAGCTAATTATCCAATGTAGAAATCCTGAAAGCTCATATTTTGCGTTCTTGCACAATGCTAAAGTATGTGCTGGGAAACACCTGGAAGTCAAGAGTAACAAGTAAAAATTCAAGAAAAACAAGATGACAACACGAGTAATTTTCAAGTTCAGCGCATTCATTGATTCAAAGGGAGTAAACAGAAAGATCCCTTCCTCTTTAGCTCATATTGTTTTAGCTTGCACAACTGAAGCCAGACATCTACAGACACCATTTAAATAGACATAACATTTTTCCACTGCCTGACGGTGAATCAGACCATGCCAGTAAGAAATAGCAAAAGTATTTCCATTTAACTGATGCCAGAAAAATAAAAGATTTTTAAAGAAAAGAATGCAGTCATATGCATGATGTCATTTGCTTTGTAAACGTCTGATTAGTGAACGTATTACATTTGCGTTAAATGGAAAAAACACCTGTGGATTCCACAAGTCTGGCATATCCAGATCCCTGGATATACTCTTATCTGTTTAACAATTATATGCAAGTGTAAACTGCATGGAAATGTCTAGTCATCGCATTGTTTAGCAAAGAGGCAGCAATTGTGTCCCAGATTTGTTCCAGATATGCTGGGAAATGCGCCAATCAGCCCCAGAACAAAAGACTGTGAAACGGCTGGCTGAAGCTGGTAAAAGAATGTCGATGTCCACAGTGAAACAAGTCCTGTACCGACATGGACTGAAAGGACACTCAGAGAGGAAGAAGCCATGACTCCAACAGCAGTATAAAAAAAATAAAAAAAACTACTGTTCGCAAATGGACTCAGTGGCAAAGAGTCCTAAATGCAGGAGGCATGTCCTGTGATCTGACAAAACAACAACTTAGCTGTTTGACCAAAATGACTATTGCTATATTTGTGGTAAAAAAGAGGAAACTTTGCAAACCTGAAAACACTGTCTCATTTGTGAAATATGAAGGTGACAGTATCATGTTGTGAGGTTGCATGCTTGTGGGAGAAACCGGTGCACCGCATTAAATAGGTGGCAACGCAAGAAAAAAACACATTATGTGAAAATATTGAAGCAACATCTCAAGAGAGATGAGTCGGCAAGTTATAGTTTGGGCAGAAATGTCCTCCAAATGGCCAAATCAAATTAGTAGCCAAAGGACAGAAAAGTCAGTGTTTTGAAATGATCATCGCAAAGTACGTGTGCGATTTGTGTGCAGAGTTAAAAACGTGGTGTCAGCGAGGTGGCCTATACAAACCTGACTCAGTTGCTCCATTTCTGTCAGGAGGAATGGGACAAAATTTCAGAAAACTACTGTCTAGTGCAGGAGCCTGCAACTCCAGCCCATAAGGGCCGGTGATCTACAACTTTTAGATGTGTGCCTGGTCCTCCAGATCTCAGTCAAATGGCTGAATTACTTTCCTGCTATGCAGTGATGTTCTCTACATCATTGCTAATGGCCTGATTATTTGACACAGGAGTGTTGATGCTGAGTGTTGATGTAAAAGCTGAAGGATACTGGCCCTCGATGGCTGAAGTTGAACACCCCTGCTCTATCGAGAAAAGCTTGTGGAAGGATACCCACAATCTTTAACAAAGTCATACAGTTACCAATAGTTTCAGCAAATACTAAGGGAATGTATATAAATGTCTGAATTTCAATTTCAAGAAAGAAAGACGAAATAAAAAATAAAAATACTCTAGCTCATCATGCAGACATTTAACAAATACTTCTAATTCTGAGATAAGGTTATCTTTTTTATACAGTCTATATAAATGTCTGTTTTTCTGCTGCATTTGGTCAACATCAGAACATTAAAAGAAATGATGCTCCTCACTTGGTCCAAGCTCCAGGATGAAAGAAATAATGTCTTTTTTCCACACATTACAGGAAGACCCCTCGTCTCCAGAGGAGCATGACAAGGACGGGTGACACAGGGATCGATGGTGCTTAAGGTGTGTGGGTGACAAGGACAGGTGCAGGAGAGCACCCCACCATGGTCCATTAGAGACAGAGTCTCCCTGCTGGGAGCAGACAGCGTGATAAACAGCTTCAGCTCTGATAATACTCTGGCTGATCAATAGCCTGTCTGACGAACCTCCCCAAGGGACAAGCAGGAGCAGCAGGCATGACAGCTGACCCCCGGGTCATATGTCTCAGACTGTTTCTTTGTGTTTGCGTGGGGAGCCAAACGCTACACAGGGGAGGTTGGAAGAGAAGCCTTCACTGAATCAGACACAGTGTCGTAGAGACCCTCTTGACCCCTCTGTCTAACCTCATCTTTATAGTGTAATAGAATCAACCAAGCATATCTAATTGGTATCTGCATGTCCTTCACTTAAGGCTTAATGGTTTGTTCATTGCATTTTATTGCAGCCATTTTCACATCCTGGCCTGTCATTTTCACAGGGGGCACTTTGTTCCACCTGCTTCAGCTCGGCGTTTACTCCTCCCTGTGGAGGTTTTTACAGTAATGAGGTGGCCACTGTTACAACCACCTGACGGAATCAGGACTGAACTGATATAAAAACATGAATCGATAAGTAAATAATCTTTTTATTGCCATTCTGCATCCCAAAAGAGTCATCTGAAGATGTCACGTTTAATGTTGACTACACCACTCCAACACCCTGAAGAGTTTGGCCACGTAATGACCCATATCTATCTGACCTGAATATGAGGCTAACCTCAAAGAAATATGTGAAATTGACCTTTTTTTGTGTGACCACATACAGATCCAGGCATGCCAGAATCATAGGCCTGCATCTCTGAGGGCCAAAGTTCTCCTCAACTGACCCGACAGCCGTGGTAAGGATGCCTCCGCTGAACTGGATTATCTAAATGTTTGGTTCAGAGGGAAGCAGAAAGAGGTTAACCGCTTTTGAGCTGCAAAACAAGACTGTTAAAAAATGTCCGTGGATAACGTTGGAACATTCACTTGCTAAGTTTGACTTTATATATATATATATATATATATATATATATATATATATATATATATATATATATATATATATGAATCGATTATATATATATATATTAATGCCTTGGCACTTTTAATGGAAAATTGCAATAAATATTGTTTTTCAGTACCATGAGCTCGTGTTTAAAAATACAAGAAATCTGACATTCAATACTTCAATGCAACATTTACTCAGAAGGAGGGGCAGCATAATAAGAAAGATTAGCTTTTCAACCTGAGGGTACCCCTCCAATTTCATTGTGTTCTAGAAACATAATGACAAATCAAAATGTTATGTCTCATGTCTTACAGCACTAGTGCTACAGTTTTTTGCATGTCTAATTATTCTTTCTATAGCATAAATCAAGTTAAAGCATTTGTCTAATTAAATTTTTTTTCTGTCTAGTTTAAGATTTGACACAGAGCTCTGGTAATTAGATTTTATCTTTATAATTCATGAAATGACTGCTACTGTTACTCGCTTAAAGTGGTACAGTCAGAAAAACAACTTACACTTATGAACAACTGGAACTGTGACAAACAAGGCTGAACCAAAAAAAGTTGATCATGATACAAATAGATAGTCGGGATGATGGTAAGCGATTTAAAAGAATCAAAACTCCCTGTCAGGAAACTATGGTAGAACTGATTTGATTGAGTTTTTCAGTACCAACGTCTCAGGGGACATGAAACAATTAGCTCTGGTGTAAGGTCTGTAATGCTATGTGCATTTTTCATTTCCAAAGGCCAGAGAACATTGTTAGAGCTGAAATAACAAGACGTTTTAAATGGAAATATGGAGTAATCTGCCAGTAAACTGGAAGTGGGTGAATGGGTCACCACCCATTCTTTCAGCAGGACAATAACCAAAAATCTGGTCTACTGAACTTGAAATCAACCTTTTTGTCGCAGGCCATCTCTGAAAACCAGTGGAGTAAACAGAAGACAGCTTAAGAGAGAAGTCAGAAATCAAAGTTTGGCAAATAATGATTGTTTGTTGGCAGAAAACAAAGAAAAGAAAATGAGAAAAGAATTAATTTACCCCGGAACAAACTAATGCTGATGATGAACAACATTGTTGACGTCACCTTTCAGTCCCAACAGATGCAGTCCTTTTTTTCCCCCACCACAACAAAAAGAGTGACTTTCCAGCCTCTTTGTTTCTGTAGAATGGTCACATAATTTCAACAGTGTTAGCCAAACTTAAAGGTATTTTAACTATTTCTATCAGATGATACTAAATATATTGAGTGAAATTTGAAATTTGCACTAAAAAATGTGGGCTTTGGATTGACCACCATGTAAGTAAAAACAACTGAACCTGCATTTTTAGCTGAGTACCTGAACACATGTAGTAGCCAAGGTAAGAGTCAGAAAATGGGTACAAAAAAAAGGGCTATTCACCTAAACCTACATAGATTAATAATCAGAGCAATCATTGAAATAAAAACAGACATGTAGAAAAGCAACTCCCCCACTGTCAATTCCCAGAAAATTCAGTAATTTTCTTCAGATTGTGTTGATGTTACAACAATGAAAGCTTAGTTTATTTCAAGGCTTTAAATACGCTTTCCAGAGGCGCCAAAATGTGAGAACTGAGAAATAATCTCCTATCGTTCCACTTTGTATTATTAAGAAAGGATGTCAGAATGAGAAAGAGGAGCCTAAGCAACCAGCGCTGCTCCAGTCTGTGGATAAACAACAGGAGCTGAAGCAGATGCACACATGCTACCACACAAACTCCAGTGCTGTCACTCACTTAGCTAAGACTACGAGACGATTCTGAAGTCCTTTCTTCTAGACGGGCTTGTGTTATCATTCAGCTACAGTTGTGGCTTCAATGGCAGAGAGACATCCTGAGTTGGAAAGTGAGACTCCATATCTTGAGCAGCCCAACAAGCCATAAACCGCAGGCAGCAGCTTCTGCAACCCAGCTCACTGCGACTTCAAACACTAACAAGCTGGAATAACATTTTGCTTGGGGTGGCTTCCCTTGACGGCTTCCAGCTGCTGGAAGGCTGATGGAAGAAAGACAAGAATTATTCCAGGCTTTGTCGCGTTTGGATAAAACCTAACCACATTGTACAGAGACTGTGGGATCACAGAATTTGTTGCTGCTGCTTTTCTCTTTGAGAATCAGCACGGAAACTGCGGCAGAGTCAATTTGCTGGAAAATCAGCGTCCACATCTGAGCCCGAATCCTGCAGTCGGTTTTTCTTTAAAGAGTGCATTAAATTAAAACGCTGTTATGTACCGAACGCGAATTGCTTGGCAAACCTGCTTTGATTAAAAACGATACCACAAAGCTGCAGACTGAAGCTCTGGAGGTGAACGTTCGCATAAGTTCGATAAACTTTCATCCAATTGAGTTTCCGCTCATGATTTGCTAAGATCCGTTTCGCTCTGAGAAGGGCGTTGCACCATTTCAAAACAGGAAATGTGGGGTGATGATGAACCAGCAGTGTGACCCAAAAACACCCTCTCTGTGGGAGAGGGCTGAAGGAATGAAGCCCTGTCGATGTGCAGGAGGAAGCCTTTAAAAATGTCACACCTATAGCCCTCCAAAAGCAAAAGCGAGTCATTTCTGCTGAATCGCCCACTCACAAAGGAATATAAAACATCTAAAAGCCACATTTTCCTTCCCTCGACAAGTCTCAACAGATTCTGCTGTCACAGGTCACAGTGTTACTTCCTACCTGTAAGACGAGGAAGTGAAAACACAAGTGAGCAATGTAACTTCACCACGGAAAAACAAGAAGTGGGTGGAAAAGAAGCATATGAGAAGATTTTCACTTACAATCAGAGTTTGTGAGCTGTCAGCAGCCCTGCTCTATAAAGGTCAAGTAGAGTGTGTGTGTGTGTGTGTGTGTGTGTGTGTGTGTGTTTACAGCGTCTACTCTTTCAAAGATACCAGCTCCTCTTGGCTGCAGAAAGCTCCGACAGAACAAATCCGTCACAGATGCACTGACAGACAAGCTGCTCTGGGGCTTGAGGTCGACTGGAGGCACTGCCACCATCTTAAAGTATTCACACCCGTTGAACTTTTTTCCATTTTGTGAAATTCTAACTGCAAACTTTATGAATGCTCGAAGGGGAACATCCGCCCCGGTGTTTTGCAGCCTCTAAAAGGTTTTCTTCCCGAACTTCCCTGTTTGAAGCCACAACCATCTTCCCATTAATTCTGACCAGCTTCCCTTCCCCTGCTGAAAACAAGTATCCTCACAGCAGGTTGCCGCCATAAAAATATTTCACCGTGGGGAGGGTGTGTTTAAAGAGCTACGAGGTGTTTTTTCCTACAAATTAAGGATTTTTGCAAAGTTACATTATGGTCGCATCTGACCAGAGCCTTTTCTTTCACATGTTCAATGCGTCCCCTGGATAGCAGACCACAAATGGGACGTTTTTCTTGGCTTCCTTTGCCCTTGTTTTGTCTCTATTTGATGCCAGATGTTTACAGAATCTCCTACCTGAAGTGTGAATCTCTGCAGCTCCTCCACGGTTAGCATTGTCGTTTTGGTCGTTTGGTTTGTAGGTTTGCGGTCGTCAAACACTCTTTCTCTGCCCAGTTGATGGATTGAGCAGTGCTGTGTGAGATGTTCAGAGATGGAGATATTTTAGGTTCAAACTTTATCAAAAACTTTATACCTGAGATGTCTGCTCCGTTCCTTTACCTTCATGATGTTGTAATTGAAGATGCTACTGTTCTCTAAAGAAACCTCTAAAGCCTTCGAGCAAAACCTGGGTTTATCCACACAAACTGACTATTTCTGGTCGCTTTGGATTTTATTTTAAAACATCAGAATCAAGGGGTATGAATACAGATGCATGTAACTCTTTTCAGATTTTCATTTATAGAAAATATTTGTAAACCATGATGCATCATATAAATTCACACTTGCGAACTGCTTCTTAATAGTCTGTCACATAAAATCCTAATATAAAATTCATTGAGGTTAAAAACGTGACAAGAATGCAAATATGTTTTTCGACGCCGAGTGTTGTTTTTAACACCTCTTTTCACTTCCTCTCACCTTTGCACCAAAGCACTTCAGCACTGAAGCAGATCGAATTCTAGTGGAAATCTTAGCTGCACGTGTCCTAAATGAACAGCGATTAGGTGATTTATTTAAAACAAGCTAAAGTGGGGGAAGAAAAACGCTGTAGGACGTGTGCTGTTTACCGTCATAACAAATGGACATGAGACGATGTCGGGGCCACCCACCACGACGTAAAAAACGAGGGAGCCAGGCTGTGGTGGCAAAGCAACAAGCCTCTCTCCCCCCCAAACCAGATAAAACTCTCCTTTCATGAACCACATGAGAGGCACCTACATCTGCAGCACATTTTAGAATACATTTGAAGTTTGTGCAACTTACAATTTAGACATCAGAGAGCTGTGAAGAGGTGGAAATTAGGGATTGGTGTTTGTATGATGGAAAGTTGTGTGGCTACGAAAACAGGATGAGTGAAAGATGGTTATTCATCTAAGCTGGGAGGATTTAAACCCAACACCTGCCCGCCCGTCTTCCCTCCATCCGTCCGTCTGTCTGACAAATTGTGATGCACGATTTCAAACCGAGCTTGTCTTCATCTGTAAACACACATCCTGAGTGTTCGGAGCGCTGGGGGTGAATCGTCTCCCGTATGTCTTCCAGACGGTCTGAATTAAGTAAAAGAGAGAAAAAAACGGAAGCTGGTGTTGGTTTTCTTTATTTATTTATTTTTTTTCCTTTCCACATGGTTTTGATTTATAACTGCGGGTCAGACTGCAATGCACTAAAAATAACCGAGAAGCAGAGGCAGCACTCGCAGCCCTGTGATTGTATTGATTTTGATAGCTGGCCACAGTGTTTGTGTGGCTTGGGGCGTATTTTATCGAGAGCAGTAAAATAACAAAGGAGATGGGCTGGAAGTTCTCTATGTATACCAATCAGAATTTATAAATTGCTCCATTACCTTTATTTCCCTTGGTTACTCTGGGAACATTAGCAATCATTCTCTCATGGGCTTGGCTCATAAAACTAATAATCTGGTGATTTAGTGCCTCATGGCATAGTGCGCCCAGCCTAGCCCACTCTAATCCATTCATCTTGCCACCTATTAGTTTTATTTTGGAGGGACAAATTGCTTTCCAAGAGAAAATAGGTCAATAGGTGTCCTCTATTAGAAATTGCTAACAATGTAACTGTTTTTTTTCTCCCTCTCTCTCTCTCTGTGCATGTGTTTGGGAGTATAGAGCAGCTGATTATCATTCCATTTGCATACTGTGAGGTTGCCTCAATTATCTTTCCTAGGCTGCATGACAAATTGCAAATAGCCAAGGTTATACATGCAGTGCGTAATTTATTCTGCGTTTGCTTCTGTCCAAGTGTGTGCACAATGCTCTGCATCCCTGCTTGTGTGTGTGTGCACATTCGGAGAAGTGACAGCAGAGTCAATGTCAACATTGTTCTTTGTCTTTTCATGTGTGTTCCTGTCACTCTGGGCTACATGGTGGCTCCGTCCCACTGTCCCATTAGCAGCCCCCCCCCCCCCCGCAGGGGGAGAGAAAGACCTGGAATCTGGGGAGACAGCACCAGATTAGCTCACAAATCACCGCCCTGGGGACCGAGGCAAAACAGTGACTTCATCACTCTCAAACTTCCTGTCCTGTGATCCAGCTGACGGTGCAGTTCAGCAACAGTCGCCTTCAGCTGATATGAGTTGGCAGCTGACTGTGGCACAATAGCAATCCACCCCAAAAGTGCCAGGGTTATTCAGCATCTGTATGGCCGCTCTGAGTTTGTCACTTTGGTGACTTAAAGTGCCTGGACCTTTTCCGCATTCAGTCAGGCTATGCATACAGCATTCAGTCTTTTTGGTTTTTTTACTGGGATTTCGTGTAATAGAAAAACATAAAGTAGTGCATTATTGTGAATTAGAAAAGTATAACTATGCATGGTATGAAAAAGGAATAATTCCACTGACAGATTATTTCACTTAAAACATTTTTTCCCATGTTATAAGTGAAATAATCTGCCAGCAGAACAAATATGTTTTCATCAATCTTAAGGAATTCTTGAGAATTAAGGAAGAGTTATTCCTTACTCTTGCACATTTTGCTGAAAAGTTACTTGTAAGTTAGTTTTGTCTGATTTGCACCAGAAACTAGACCAAATCGATGTTTTTTTTGTTTTTTTTTGCACTGATTCTGCTTTGCGTTTGTTGGTCCAACAAATAAAATTCCCAATAAAAAACATCGAAGTGTGTCGTTTAATTTGACAACACATTGAAAAAGGTTCAAGGGGAATGAAAACTATTTGCAAGGCACTGAGAGTCTTTATTATCCCATTAAAGAACACGCTGTGCTTGTTTGAACCTTTCGGTAAGACACAGGCTCTCATTCTGACGCCGCTAAAGGACAAATCCTGCAGTGTTGCTGCTCGGTGCCCGCCGCTGGCTGTGAGGTAGTTGTTTGTGAGGCCCAGTGTGAAGCTGGGTCTGTAATAAGGCTTCTGGATCCCTCCCTGCTCCCCTCAGAGGTCTGTGGTCCCACAGCTGGCCCTGTCAGGCCAACCGCTGCAACCTCACCACTTCCCCTCCCTGGGTGGGATGACAGTGGAGAGGACGAGGAGGAGGAGGAGGAACGGGGCGAAGGCCTTCTGTGGGTCGCTCACCAGATGTGGCTTGTCTGTAAGCCTGTCTGTCTGTCTGTCTATCTGTGTGGCTGGAATGTGCTGTACATACAGTATATGGACGGGGAGGTTTTTTAGACAAACACAGAGGGTGTGTTTATGTATCCTAAAATGAACCTCATACAGTCACATGGCATTTTTGTGGCCTCTGGACCACAGAGGAGCCTGCATGTCAGATGCTGTGTGCTTCTCTCGTCAGGACACACCTCCACACAGCTGCAACGCAGACTTTTATCAAAACCGAGGCGTGCTGTCCACTAATATCACTATTCTCGCAGCCAACAGCGAAGGCAAATGCCGAGGGGGGCGGGGGGGGTGAACTGGGGAGCGAAATGGAAGATGGCAGTTTTAATTCCAGTTTCTCTGGGGGACTTACTTTAACTGCAAGGAGCTGTCTCCCACGGTATATCCTGTTCCGGCTTTGTTAGCTCACGAAGGGTGGAGGGGACGCATTTGTCGCATGAAGGGAGTCATGGAGGTCCCCCGGCTGCCAGCCTCTGTCCCTCGCAGCCTCAACTGATGTAATCTGCCAGACTAAAACTTACATTTACACGGGACGTGCAGATGAGATAAGAGGCCCCTCGGCAGCCTTATCCACTGCTATCGGAGGAGAAGAGTCGAGCCACCTTTTCTTCTGCTTCTCTCCCTCCTGTGTCCTGCAGTGTGGCCCTTCCTGCTCTGTCAGACTGCTGCAGATTTGTGTAATGACATCAGAGGGAGACTGAGGCCTGGCGACAGTGGCCCAGAGGCGCCCGAATCATAAACCTAATTGGTGGCTGTCACAAGTTAACTACATAGCAAATTTCCACATTTTCCCTTTGCTGCTTTTATTATTTGAATCGTTTTGAGCTGGGAATAGATGTCTTAAACTGCTTGTATCATTTGTAAGCAGCTTCTGGAGAGCGAGAGCGATGCAGAAGACTAAGGGAAAATCCTTTTTTTTTTTTAATTACTAAAAACTCGGTCTCTACTCGACGTGGTGCATAGTTAACTTTGAGAGTGTTGAGAGTTTTTTAGCCAGACGCGTCGAGGCAAATTAGACCGAGCAAAGAAAATGCGGGAGTGTATTTAAAATCTTTGGCGTTGTTTTGCCCAGGGAGACGTTATAACAATGTGTAGGCCATCACTGCACGCTACCGGAGCGTCTCTGCCAGAGTCACCGCTCCAACCCCCGAACGCTACACAACCACATTCAAAAATACTGCATTTGGCCCGGCAAAATGGCTGGCTCCACGGGGCCAGGCTTAAGCGGCTTCCCGACCTCAAAGTAAAGGGGTCAGTGTGGAGGAAAAACATCACACAAGAGCCACAATTGCAGCCCTCAAACATGAAAAGTCTCTTTTTATTTTTGACAGGCTTCCCACTTTTAATGGCCCGGTCTACGTGCTGCATAAACAAACAGTGAGGCTTGGGTCTGTGCAGGCAGCCAGCAGCAGCGGCTTCGGTGGTGAGTTGGATTACAGGCTGTGATGGAGCTGTGGTTAGGATGGCACTCACTGAGCTCCGCTCTGACTCTGTGACAGTCAATCGAGCTCTCCCACTTTCTAACAGCTCAGTGGTGAATGCCACATTTCCAGATGTCAGAGCTGTGGCTTCTGCACAAGCCAATTCACACTGTAGCTTCACTTAGAGGGAAAATATTTCCTGTGTACAGTGTTTAACATAAACGGCGATTTTTTTAGACGCTTTTAGCTGCTTCAAAGCGACGGCGTCATGTTCAGACCTTGTGGCACGTCCTCACCTGAGTCCTTTCGCGTAGGGATGGATATTTGTGTGAAATGAAACAGAAGCGAGTTATTTTTAGCACATTCTGAAAAATGAAAGTTTAATGGAAATTTTCTGAAGCGCCATTAGTGCAGAACAGGCGCGACTGGGTTTCAAAAGTATTTAAATTGTTTCACATTTTGTCACGCCAAAGACATAAATTTGAAATTATTTTAATGGGACTTTTGTGACAGACCAACACAAAGTAGCACAAAACTTCAAAGCATGCTTTTACGGTTATGACTACTATTGTTTGTGCACGCCACAAAATCTGGCTTTTATGAAAAGGTCACAAGAAGATCAAATATTTCTTTAAAGGAAAGCACATGCTGTCCAATTTTCAGTTTTTTACAAAACATGTAGAGGATACAACATAGGTCAGATTAAACTAAAATTGTAGAAACATACAAAACACTGTGAGCCACTGAAAACCAGCACCAGCCACCTTGAACACACCTTAATTAAACACAATAACTGGTTGGCAAAATTATAATATGGGAAGCTCATTCCAAGAGACTTACAGGTGTAACTAAATCAATCAGCCTTATAATTATGCATAACATTCCAGTAAAAATGCATATTGTGAGAACATGGCAACGCGCAAAAACGTTCCAGAGGTTTTTGCATGTGAAGCTCCTGCATGGAGCTGCTTGTGTTTCTGGACTTGCTGACATGAATTTTCCTGTTAGCGCCTCCCATTTCTGAGACGGTGCCTCGTGTTTCTAATGCTGCTAATGACAGTGAGCTTAATTAGTGCCAGCAGATCCCCCCACTAACTGTAACTTCATTATCTGTTGTCAACAGGCCAAGCAACACTGCACATAAACAGAGCTCATTATGCCTCTGCTCTATCTTTTGTCTCCTCCCCGCTGCAGAACCCAACTCTATTTATCTCGATATCGCTCTCTCTGCATTTACATATATAAATCTTGCAGCGTAATGAGGGCTCCCCAGATGGGATGGATGAGAAGCCGTAAGGTCATTTTTCACCCCCTGCACAGGCTGTAAAGTTGCAGGAGTAAACCAAGCTAAGTTGTTTTTTTTTTGTTGTTGTTGTTTTTTTTTACTTTTAATTAAAAGATACAGCTACACAATACATACAGCTGTGCAGCGATGTGTATTCTATGTAGAGGTTTGTAGAAACGGTGTGTGTGATGATGAGTGGAGTTTTAAACTACTCAAAATCACAAGACAGTTAATTTGAGGCATCCAAGCTGCTGAATAGATGATGGAAGTCATGTAAAATCCATCTTTCATTGATTTATAAACTCGACCCATTAATGCAGATCACGTCACCTCAAAATGAATTGATTGACCCCTGTGAGATCTCTGGTAGCAAGATCAATATCCTCAAAATGAGATGGGTGATTGATGCTGGAGGTGTGTTCATTTAAATCAGTCTTTCTGGGAGCTCCAATGTGTTGGAGTGACTCCCTAAGCTTTGTCACTTTTTGTCATATTACAACCCCAACCATGAATGGATTTTACCTGGTAGACCAACATGTTTACAGTGGAAGGAAAAGCTTTTTTAGTACTTGTTTTCACAAATATGAATCTGAAATGCATTGGAATGTGTTTAGACTTCATCATTATGAAGTCTGAATATCAATGCTCTTACTTTTTACAATCAGAAAGCCTTCTAAATACCAAGAGTGCATTTGCAGCGGCCCTGTTCAGTCCGCTTTAATCAAACTCTAGTTTGTTTGTCTAGGAACTACGGTGAATTCTGGGACGTGTGAATATTTAATCGAACTCTGATGCAGACTCTGGACTGCCTACGAATCTACGTCTCTTTAAACTACTCAGATCTGATGCTACTCAATTTCTGTTTACATTTTGTGAAGAAAAAAGCACTGTGTCAAACCACACCAGCTGAAAATGTAAGAAATCAAACCAACTCTACTGGACTATCTGGTGTGAAAACACCCTTAGATTAAGTTGCACACAGGCATACTTATTAATTTGATAAATTCTGAATATTGTCCCTAATTGTATTTTGCGTTATCAGCGTAAAAGGGGTCAAATGCAAATTCAATACCCTACTTCACATTTGTACCTGAACAACATGTAAAAAGCATGTAGCTTTTCCTTTTCACACCACAACGACATGCTACTTTCTGTCGGTCGATCACATTAAATCTCAACAGAATTCAATAAGGTTTATGATTTATGTAAGAAAACATGGAGAAGCTCAAGAGGTGTAAATATTTTAGCAAGGCCGGTCTGGATTAGACAGCTCCTCTGTACAGTTATGCTCTGAGCATGGAGGATACTGTAAGCTGCATCTCAGTACTGCTGGACCCCCGATAGAGAGATAATCCCAAGGCTTGTTAGAGTCCTGACAGACGCACCTTGTCAGTCTGTGCTTCTCAGACCTCCCTAATCAAAAAAATCTTATGAAGTGAACCAGTGGAATCTGCAGGGGGGAGGAGGAGGAGAGCCATCCAAAGCCTTTCATGTACTCTGGCCAAAGAGCTGAGAGAGGAGAAAGCTTCACCAGGTACACTATGCTCTTTGTTTACCCTTTCTTCTTACCAAGCTGGTGCACAGATGGGCAACTATTATTTCTCTGTGTGTTCACTGCCGCAGGCAAGGCACCAGCTTTTCAGATCGGTGTAATCCTTTATTATTTATGATTGTCTGGGATTTTTTGGGATCAAGATTGAACACAATCTGTTGAATAACAGAGACTAGCTAGAAGGGATGGGAGACGGGGGGGCGGAGGGGGTGCAGAGAAATTAAACGCAAACACAAAGAGTGGAAGCTGAGGAGTCAGGACATACATAATGATGATGTGATGCTCGCTGTTAGGTGAACCACTCCTGAATCCCGCACATTTTAATCCCATTAACACTGACTAAATATGCCATTTGTTTTAAGCTTGCCAGTGGTGGTGTTTATGCTAATAGTCTGACTGCTCCAGGCAATTTCGGGAGACTTTTGGAGGGCACCGGCTAATAATTAGATTCAATAAGGAAGTCAATTTCTATCCTCATTTGAAATAAAAATAAGAGGCTTAGGCTCTCACAGGACAGTCTTTAATTTGTTGATTTGGTCTCGTTTTCTCTCGCAGCTTTTCCTTCTCTGTAATTCTTTAACCCCTTTGTGTCCATTTTTACAGGACAAATCAGAAATACACAGAGTAACAGTCACTTTTGGAGACACATATAATTCCAATAAGTCTGCTCCGAAAGAATGACACTTCTAATAAAGTCACTAAGTGCATCCAATTATAAAGTTAGGTCATCCTCTTGTATATCTGATGGATTGATGGATTCCTTGCATAATTATTTAAATAAGGCAAAAGTTATAATTATAATCTGATTAGCAAGACCATTAGGATATGGAGATCTTATTTGAATGTACACAAGTAATATATAAATTATTAGAGTGAGTGAACAGTTTTAATAATGGTTATTCTTAAATAAAAAATGCAAGCATCACAAACATGACAAAAACTGTTTGTTCAGGTTTTTTTCCTATATTACCAATTTGGCTTTTTGCACGTTTTTGCTTTTATTTATGAGAAAGAGATCATTTACTTTCTGTGCAAATCTGATTTCAAAATTAATAAAATTCACTACTTCTTTTTCTTTCAAAGAATAAAAAATAAATGACTCCATTAAAATCAGATCCACATTAAAATCTTCCTATAGGATGGTGATTTGGGGGGAGTAATATTTGTATTCTGCTTTCAGTGCACCAGTGGTTGATGGAGACATGATATAACCTTGATAGATGCTACTGTTCGGACCTGTCCAATAATACCACAGATCTTATCATCCCGGCTGACTCCTGGGCGCGGCTCTGCCAGGCTTATAAGCAGAGGTTCCAGCTGGAGGAGCTTTCTGATCTGCTGTCAGGCAGCATCCACACTCTACCCTGCCCTGATAACTTCCTCAGATGTCCGTTATTATCCTCAACCAAGTCTAGCTTTTTTTTCCCCCCTTCCACTCACTCCCTCTCTCTTTTTCAGCTTAATAATGGAATCAAGCACACTTCCAGAGCAAGAAGCAGTGCCAGCCACTAGTGAGGGAATCATTTTCAATGAGCATGTGTCAGTCAGCAGGTATAGGAGCACTTATGGAGTCAATTTGGACTGGAGGAGTACAGCTATAGCACTGTGTGCCATGGAATATGAAATGCTCCTCAGTGAGGCAGAAGTGGCGAAAGGCTTGCATATATGATGACAGAGGCCTGTGCTCTCATAGGGAGATTTGTGAAATGTGATCCTGCTCCGGTTGTCGTTACAGGGCAAGTTAAAGCTGTCTGGTTACCATATACAGCAGCGGTACAAAAGCACTGCACATTCCTCGCTGACAAGGATCTCGCCTTTGCCGACATCGCCGTTTGATGAACGGGAACATAACGCTCGACATCATGCGACACTTAGCTAAGCAATTCTCAGCCTCTGACTTTAATAGAAGGAGCACTTTTCCTGCTAGGGCCGTAGCCCTGACAACAAATTTTCATTAGAGACAGTCATGTGAAGTCATTCCCATGCCATGTGAATGTAATCATGAACCAAAACTGAATTTAGGCCCAAAGAATCTTTTTAATCACATTAGCCATTTAGGAAACAGGATTAGAGTAAAAAGATCTTTGTTGTGCAGCTCAAGGTCCTCTCAATTAACTGGTACAGCTTGATCCTCTGATCAGTTTAACGTCATTGAGTCTTTTTACAATCTTTGCACGTCTAAGAAGCAGATTCTTAGGACTAATTCACCTCACAGACAAAACAGACTTCACCTAGGCCTGATCTTTGGGTGTTATTGAAACAGATGTAATACAGAAGAGTTGAGGGTCTGTTCAGCAGGCAACTTTGAGATTTTATTATACAGTGTGGAGAGTACGATGGAAAAACAAGTTAAGAAGGACGACTGTCTGCCAGCCTCACTTTGCTGAAAATAGCAGTCGAATTTAAGTGGCTAAGAATCGAGCTGGAAGCCCTTCTGCTATTTGCTCTGCACAGAACAACAACAACAACAACAACAACACATATATATGACAATATTACAGAGGAGAAAAAAGTCTGCCGGATTAAAAGACATTCTGCGCAAAAATATGTTTCAGACAGTCTGAAACATATTTTTGCGCAGAATGTCTTTGTGTGCAGTCTGAATCAGACTGCACACAAAGAGCTACTTCTGAGGCTTCTGCGTTTTTAGTTTCCAGCGTGCTCCTGCAGGCTTTCGCTCCACTAAACGCTCCAATCAATTTGTCGATTTGAAACGCTGTGATTTATTTGACCAAACTGAAAGACATGGACGTTGCGATTGCTGCGAAGATTAAATGATTACCAAACAAACGCCTGACTGTTTCAGACTTTTATTGTCACTTTGAACCCTTGTTTTTTAATCACTGTGTGGCTTCCTGGGTGTAAACAAAGTGCTATCACTTTATGTCAACTATTTTTATGGCGATGATAAACCAAAACCAACACACATAGCAGTGGTTTGGTTAATTATTACTTCCTTGTATTTATTGCATCTTTTTGATTAAATTATTATTGCTGAAAAATTTCCATTAATTCAGCGCTTATATCATCTTGGCAGACAAATTTCATATATATGATTTGATGACGATCTAGCGATGTGTCTGTTTTTGTTTTTTTGATCCATGTTTGACCTCAGTGTGCTTGAGAGTTTCTCCGTTTCTTCTAAGCCAAACAAAAAGATCTAACTTAAGAAAATTAAGTAAACTGAGAACAATACATATTTATTAAGAAAAATAGAGAAGACTTCCAGACTTTTGGACTGAAAAGAGGTGCGTGTTTCAATTTTGATGTTCACTTTTGATGTTCTGCATTTTTATTATTACCATATATCATTTTTCACAGATATGAAAACCATAAATTAGGTTATTTTTACCACTCCGTGTGAGAAAAGATTAAACATTTACACAAGGAAGTGACTTTTTGAACTGAAACTTGTGCATGTATTGTTCTTATTGTCAGTACTTATCAGAGGCAGTTGTTGATTGCAGGATATTAATTTTCATTGTATCACTTGGCTGTGTCCCCTTCAGCTTAGGGCTATTTGCAGCTCCAGATCGCTGCCAAAAGGCTCTTTTTGTTTTACGGCACTGCTCATATCTGCATTTTTTTCTCTCGTGATAAGGACTCTCATCCTGTTTTCATTGATTACAGTCTGATGACTCATCCTGATTAAAACAGAACAGGCAATTCATCTTTCCACCACATACTGTGGGCTCTTTGTTGCATGGAATGTGTGTGCCTGTTTTTGCACATTTTTGCCTCTCGCCTGCGAATGACGTGGCAGTGATACACAGTGTTTATTTGTGAACGTACAGTATAAGTCTGCAAATCTTCATGAAAACAGTCCGCCGGTACTCAGGCGTGAGTTGCTGCATTATAAGCTTGAACCGCAGCAATCTGCCGTAGCAGGGAGCTTGTTTTTTGCTTTGTAAACACAACATAAACCATGCAGGAGAGAAATATTGGGTAAGTAGTTTAGAAAAATAAATAAGTTGCTTTAATGAGCCAAAAACTGGGCAAATACTACCATCAAAATGATGAAAAATAGCTCCACGCAAAGGTTGACGTGGGGCTTGTTTGTGGAGCTGCAACAGGAGAATTTCAATTAGCGCCAATTTTTTAAAACAGATTTTTGTAGGATTTTGAAATTATTGCTACATTTGAATAATTTGACCCCACAGTGATTGTTCTGTGGCAGACAAAAATATTTTCACACCAGTTACATCTCAGCTGAGTGAAAAGTGAATTTCTAGTCTGTCCAAAGTACCAAAACCAAGGACAGTCCTTGCTCTGTTAAGAATTAGAGCCACCTCTGCAAACAGACCTATAGTGCAATGCCTAAGGGTGGGAGTTAGACTCAGGCTGGGGTTTCCTTGTAAATAAACAGTGTGGGGGACTCAGTGGGTGGAGGGGCCCTTTCTCCCAGGGGTTTGGCCCCTTTTGTTGCCTTTAATCCAAGGACTCTCTATTGAAAAGCATGAGGGGGTGCCTGGCTGAGATTAGCCCGGCGGCTCTTGTGTGTGCTTGAGTTTCTCACAGACTTGTCCCCATACTTTTGGAAATAACACAATTAACCCACATCCTCAAGGTGGCGGACAAGAATGACAAGTAAGACGACTGCTGGGCAATCTCAGACCTCAGTGTGACATAATGAACTTAGCATTCGCCCCAAATCTGCTGCTGTGCCACTGTGAAACATTGCTGAAATTTTTTTATTTTTTATTTTTTTTTTGCCCTCAAGTAATTTTATACAACCCAGTTTGGTGGTATTAGTTTAAAATTGCTTCACTAACATGGCCATAATATTGTTCCGTTTAGTACAGGACTCCATGTTGTACTTATGTACAGAGTATCACATTCCCTTATCATCTTTGATTAGGAACTGCTTCTGATAAGAGCAAGGTGGCTCTTCATCCAGCACTCCAAAATAAATGTAAACATTGTTGACTGACTCAGAGCTCATGACTTATGACTTCTAGTACAAGGACAATATGCAAACCATAGGCAGTGCAGTATCCCATATGGCTGTTTTTGCATCAAGGCTGACTACTATCAAAAATTTGCTTAAGCTTCACAAAAACTTTCTTCTATTAATAACAGACACAAAAAAAGCTGTTCCTTTTTTTTTTTTTTTACTAGAATCACCTTTAAAGGCAACAATTTAAAGGTTACTTCCAGTATGAAAAGCTATTAGTCTTTGACTGAGCCAAAGACTAATAGCCAGTCTTTGGCCAGGGTCTGACTCCCAGCCTTACAACCTTTTCTGAACAGCTTTCTCCCTTTTTGCTTTTCCAATTTCCTGTCTGATTGTCATCTTTAAAGGCCACTAGGATGTAAAAAATGTCCTTTAAAAATGTTTTTAGTCTGTTTCTGAAAATAAAAATATACATATATATAATGCACACATGCCCAGGGAGCCATTCAGAGCAAGATTACATGGAGTCCTAAAATTGATTTGATTTTTGGACCTTCCAGTAATATAAATTTAAATCTGTTATGAACAATAATAACTAATTAACTGTTCAAAGTTGCTGGTCATCATACTTATTGATATTCACGTAATATGATGTGCTGAACAGTCAAACACTCTATCGGTATTTGTTCTTACCGACTTGTTGCAGTTTTCTTCCCAAACAGTTGGAAGACATAATTCTTATTTGGCAGCAGAAATGACGACAGACATCCCTGCAAAACGTGAGTTTCATTTAAAGAGATGAGATTTCGCTAATTATATCATTTAAAAACTCACGCATCCTGATTTCATTCTAAAACCGCATGAATAATCATGGCTACTCTGGTAATCCGCCTACGTTATACACACGTGTCACGTTGGTCTGAAATGATTCACCGGTGATAGCACTTGTGATAGCATGCTGCTAGAGTAACATATTGGCGGCTCCTGGATCGCAGAAGTTAGTTCTGACTAAGCAGAGGAGGAAAGTTATCAAACAAAATGCTCATTTTGCTTAAGTGACATTTATATTTGATATTTTAAACTTGCTTTTGTAGAGATCTTTGAAAATGTCCAGTGCTCTTTTGGGGTCCCTGTTGATGTGGGGGCCCTAAACAGCCTCTCAGTTTGCATATCACCAAACCATCCAATGAATTAAATGACTGAACAACTGACAAATTGATTCCTAGATCTAATGAGTTGTTGGCATGACGTAAATGCCAACTCTACGTTTTACATAAGTAGAGTAGGAAAGTTACCAAACACAAAGCATGCTGGTTATTTATCTCTTCGCCGTTTTGTACCTTTTCCATTTTCGTTATTTGAACAAAATGGTGCCCTTACAGCAGAATGTTTGGGACTAACCAAGGGATGTTTTAAACCTGCATTGACAAAATAATATTTTTTTCTAATCTACTCATAGCCTACTGGAATAAATGGTGGTTATATGACTCCAACAAACAATCTTCCCAGCAGGACTTCACTTAAAATGTTCATAATTCAGAAAAGCCACCCTGCCCTAACACAGAGCAGAACCAAAATAAATGTGAAAGCAGTGTAACACACGTGAGATTTGAGCATTTTATAAACATTTATTATCATCTATGATTTGCATTTGTAGTTGTTTGAATATCCCAGCGCTCCTGGAGGCCCCCTGCTGGTGTAAGCCGCCGCTTAGTTTGCTTTTGCTTTGGGCTGGCTCTGGCAGTTCAGGCAAAACCTGCTACTGACCTAAACATCGCACGACTCGTTGTAATAAAACACAATTACCATAAGTATTTATGGATAAGGCTCTTTTCTCCTATTAGCACGACTAAAGACAAGTAGTGTGGTCTTTTTAGTCATTTTACCGAAACGCTGCATCTTCAATTAAACACGACATTGAAATCGTGCCTACTGTTAGAACAGGTCGACTTGCTTCTGTGATAAACAACATCCTTTTGTCTGCTTTTTACATAGACCCATATGTAAAGGAAAACTACAGGTTGTAATGTTACAACTGTTTGCATGCTTCCTTTCTTCCTTTGTTTAATGTAGGCTCTCATTACCACGTGGTGGTAACAGATTGTTTGAACTGGAGAGAAAAGCCATTCGAAGCTAATTAAGCAGCCATTCCAGGCTCTATTCACAGGCAGAGGACCGGGGAGCACAGGCATTTGTCAGCGCTTGACCCCGCGTGGTATTGATTGACAACCCAGCACCGAGAATGACAGGCTCGGCGCCGGCGGACCAATGGGAGGCCGCCGAGTAAGTGCACCGCGCCGCTATTGGTCGAGAGGTCTTAAAGCCGCAGAGGAGTTCCCCACGTGGGGCAGTAGCCAAAGCTTCAAAACAAGGCAGTGCTCAGACATGGCTGATGTTCATATCACACAAAGGCAATCATCTCCTCTCCTCTCTCCCCTCCCGCTGTGTAGCTATCACCCAAATGCTGATAGGTAGGGGCGCGGACGTGTTGTGCAACAATCACGAGCCGCTTAAAGTAGAAATTTATGGCTTTAGTTTGGCGAACGTTCGACGATCGATTGGTCATTAACGTGCCCTTCACGGTGCACGTGCATTAAGGGGGCGGATTAAAGCCGGATTTCTTGAAGGGGGGGGGGGCTTTCACTTTGAATATTTCACAGTAACATCACTTCGTGTTTATATAGCCCGTTTCCTTGTATGGAGGGTAAAAATTGAAGAATGCTTGTTGCAAGGCGCATCATCTTCCCACCCTCCCCCGCTCCAAGTTATCTTGGTGGTCTCATCCCCTCTCCATCCCCCCCCCCCCCCCCCCCCCCACAACACCATTATATAAAATAATTACTTTTCACCAAAAAAACACACA